>NW_026652290.1:74647698-74890093 GCF_009828535.3 Hylobates moloch | reverse complement strand
AAAAAAAAAATAAATAAAAAATAAATAAAATAAATAAAAAAATAAAAAAGGAAAAAAAGAAAATAGCTTTAAAGGTAAGAAAGATGCTTTAATTTACAGTGTGTACCTGTGGAATGCTTCTCAGACATGACTTTCAGATGTATGGTGCTCACCTGTGACAGGTACTTTGAACATTTCTTTATATTTTAGGATGAACATACAAAATTTCTATTTTTTATAGTTAAAAATTGGTGAAGTGGCCATCATTTCATATGGTTCTTATACTCTTGACTCCTATAATCCTCACAATAAATTTATGAGGTGGGAAACTGAGGTGTAAGTAACTCACAGCTAGCATGTGGTAAACACAATGCTGGGATATAGGTGGGCATTTTGGCTTCTGGAGTCAATGCCCTTGACCACTATGCATAGTGCTCCAACATCCACACAAGCTTTCAGACCTTAGACTCCCAGAACACAGGGCCCCATCATCTGACCATGTTAGGAGTCCAGCATGGAACCATATTTATAGGCAATGCCTAAATAGATACTATTAGAAGGAGTAATACATGATACAAAACTAAACTTCACTCATGACTCAAACACTTACTATGTGACCTTGGACAAATGGTTCCCATTTCTGAGGGCTAAACTTTTCAGTCTATCACATAGAATGATTGTATATGGATGCATTAAGGAAGGGAACAATATGATTGTATTTGCATTTTCAAAAGAATAGTTTGACAGTTGGGTGGAGATCACAATGGAGGTGGTTAAGACTACGAGAAAGCAGGAGGTGATGAGATTCTGAATAAAGGCAATACATAGGGCAGAAGATAGATCACTTCAATGTATCCTGAAAAAAAGTGAGCAGCATAGCCTTGGGTAAGTTAGCTTTTCTATGCCTCAATTTTCTCCTTTTTGAAGAGGAATAATAATACAAAGTCGTACTTTTTGAGTTTCCAGCTCTTCCTCAGAGATATAGATATATATGTTCTGCAGGATATATGTTCTCAGGATATGTCTGAGGAACACATGTATATATATATATATATATATTCTGCAGGATATGATTAAACTTCTGATTTAATTAGCAAAATATTTATTAGAAGCCAGAGGACCACAGAGGCTAGGTCCTTCTAGAGGTTAGGAGCAGGTAAAGTATATCTTGGTGTTGCTTTTGTTCTTTTCCCTGGCTTCAAGTTTCCTAAGAAAGCTAATGCCGCCAGTGGCACTATCCATACAGGGTGCAATCCTGCTGGGTCTGAAGAAACGCCTGAAGATTAATATATCAAAGATTTATGTAATTGATACCTACATCTCGAATACTTTATGCACATCTATTCAAAAGAGAGTTCCATTTCGTGGTTCCCTTCCACACACAGGCATCCCCCTCTTCCTTCCTCTGTTTTTTTTTTTTTTTTCCTGCGGAGTTTGACATCCCACACTGTTTGTTTTCTTGTCTATTGCCCATCTTCTCCAACTAGAACATAAGTTCGGTGCAGAAAAGTCTAATTTTGTTCAATGCTGTATTTCTACAGACTAGAAACGTAGTAGAAAGGTACCTGAGATATAGCAAGTGCTCATCAAACTTGGTTAAGTGAATGAATGAATGGATAGATGAATATATTTATCTCAGACTAGCTTTGTGAGAAGACATCTCAAAACCAAGATTGCATCTACCAATAGAGCATTTTGTCATCTAGTAAAAAATCCAGACCCCAAAGAAAATGCACCATGCAGAACTTAAAAAAAAAAAAGTCCTTTAAAATGCATTGCTCTAGCACTTTTTCTTGCCAGTAATGAGAGGAGAAAAACAAATTCTGAATAACTGTTGCTTACACACTTTTAAAATTACAATACATTATGCTCTTCTCACCAGGCACATTAAGTTCAGGAGAACATGCCTTTGTATATATTTTAAAATATACACCAAAGTGTTTTTCTTTGAAATATGCAATAAAATTTGCTGTAAAAATGTACATTAATTTAAGTGAATTCAGAAGAATGATTGGACTAAGGAAAATAAATTAATTATTCATGTCACCAGTATTTTTAAAATGCACAGTGGTTATCAGGAACATATATAATTATAAGTAATGCTACCATTTTTTAATAGTGAAGCTACAGCTAAGGTTAATTAATATTTTTAATAAAAATAAAATTTTGTTCTTTGAAGTTGCAAAGTGTATTTTGTTAGCTCTAAGTATTTTTCAAGGAAATGTGTGTGAATTCTGCTTACATTTTTCAAACAAATAATATTCATTTTTCATGAGTACCTCCAAAGCCTCCAAGCAAGCAATGGAAGTGTCCAATATATTCAAATATTATTTTCTTGCATGAACATTAATTGGGTTCTTTTTCAGAAAACCCAACTGGGAATCAAATGCCACTGACTTTAATAGGATGTCTCATATGTGAAATGAATGTCTCTGACAATCTACCAATAATATTTCTTGAACTCTCAATAGTTCCTTTCCTTGAGTAGGTTTGCTAACTCCACCCTGAAAAAATGCCTAACTGAAACCATGGAACTGCTCCAATACATTTCACTCATATTTACTGATTCTGTCTCACTTTATAATTTAATTTCTTCCCAAAAGTTGCAAACTATAGTCCCTCCAGTCAAAAACCAGAATCTCTCAAAATTTTATTCTCTCTCTTTTTCAAAAGATCTCTCAAGATTTTTGAAACAAGATGAAAAGAAAATAAAAAAGTTACAGATTCTAAAAACCAGGCAAGGATACCAGAAACAAATTTTGCTCTGAATACAAAGAATAGGACAGAATATGCATTATTCTTATGAAGTATGCTTTTCTTGCAAAGGTAAATTTTGGATATGCTGTAAAAGTAGAGTATAATATAATTTATAGACCAAATGGGATACTTTTGAGAGTCAAAAATATACTATTAATAATTACACTGAACATCAGATATGCACAGGTACTATCCAGGACAACTGGGCTGCATGGCCACATGATGGAAGACAGAGGTGAAATCTATGTTTTGGTAAATAATCATGAGAAGACCTAATTAAGAGCATCATCATTAGAATCAAAGAAATCTTAGAGCTGAGTACAACTCAAGAGTTTCCTAGCTCAACCTACTTATTTTCAGAGGCAGCAAGGCCAAAGTACAATGATGTGACCCAAGTTGTCCAAGTCACATGACGAGGTAGGTGGTTGTATTGAAAGTGGAAACCAGGTCTCCTCGTTCACCATGCTCTTTCCATTATACTACAATCTCTCTACAGTATGTATGTATTCTCTACAGTATGTATGTAGCTTGTAAAATATTCTCGAAGGAAAGAACAAAAAGATCATAAAATGTGCTATAAAAGACATTCCAGAAACGATGTCACAAGCTTGGTCTTAAAAGAAACAGCACAGTTCAATTTTCCTTTCTATGTGGACAGGCACAGGAAGCAAGTGTTGTCCTCTTCATGTTGGCTTATATGTGCTCATCTCATAAGACACTGCAAGTTTATTTAGAAGAGGGGGAACATTTAGCAGCCAAAAAACTTGCATGATACTCCTGCTGCATGCCAAGAAGCTCTCAGAATCTCAAAGAACTTTATACTATCAATAGTTTTTGCAAATATTTGCTTTCTGAGATTAGCCTTCTGGAAAGTTCCATAAAATGAGAAGGCCTTATGGAAACATTTAAAAATTAAATATTCCAAGTAAAATGAATTTTATAAATTTTATAAATTTTATGTAATCCACATAAAAAGTACTATCAATCTTGTTATATTCACATTAAAAAGGAACCATTTGATCAGAAGTTTTGGTAAATGTCCTTATTATTTCTTGATATAAATCACATCTTTCTAAAGTAAACATTGGGCTGAAAATTGATTATCATTCAAAGGAAAAATTTTTTTTTTTTTTTACTTTTTAAAGGATATTTATTTTAACTAGGAATATAAACAGGACTTTATGGAGGATATTTTGATGAACACTCCTATATTCTCTGAGTCTGTGAAAACTGAAATACATTTCTTCCTTATTACTATCCCTGCAGGATGGCTGAACAAACCTCATCTCATCTATTTGAAATGAGTCCAATTTAATTCTGCCTGACCAAAAATCTGTTTCCATAGTTTTAAAACATGCAATCACCCCAAGGTACATTGCCATTGTAGCTTAAGTGGCTCCGTGTTATCACTGAGAAAAATGCACTTTGATTGAGAAAACAGTCCAGTGTGGCTTTTGAAAAATGAAATGACCCTTTCTGATACACAATTTAGTAAGACAGTTGATAAAAGCAGGCAGATATGGTCACTATGGACAACATTTAAAGGGACCGCTTCATCCAACCTGCAAAAATAGGTCAAAGGTTACACTTTCGAAATTAACATTAGAAATTTATCTCATATTTAAACTTCCTGGTTTAAATATTACTGTATTTAGAAGACAATTGAAAAGTCAATGATGAATTATAGAAAATTTTCAACAAATTATTCCATTACTCAAATATAAGTAAATTGTTTCCTTCCCTAATGTTTTCTCCCCATACACACATGTGTTGTTACCTGTATTCATATATATATCTCACTACTTAAGAAACTTTTAAAAACTATTATCCCAACTTTAAAATACTGTTGCTACAACTGAATACTTGTAACATATTAAGTGAAATTCTTTAATTACTGTCATTGGTTTATTACAAAGCTAACAATTTTAAATATCCATTTTTAAATGAACCTAATAATCTTTTATTTAAGTCAATATCTCCTCAAATGAACCAAGTATTCACTAATTAATTAGATCATTTACATCTATAAACTGCTGCTGTCTTCAAACATGTAATAGCTTATAATAAAAGAGGCTCTTTTCATTGGCAATTAATGAGCAGTTAACTGTTTACCTTTTGCATTAATATTATAAAATGCATAAATATTTATTTCTGCATTTCTAGGTATTTAGCTTTCAAATGAAACAGCTATTTTGTACTTAAAAATAATATTTCTTAATATATGTTACTAATTGACAAAATACATAAAACCAATGCTGATAATTTCTTTTCTTCTTTTGAGACATGTCTGGTTTATATAGGAGATTTGGCAACTGTAATTTCACTAATGATAAAACAAGACTACTAAGAAAAATACCTGATTATTTCCAATTATATTGATGAAAGCATTCCTAACTCTGAATGTCCTCCTGTGAATTATTTTAGATAAAGGAAAGTCTATCAATTTATTTGAGTTTCATTTTTCCTGTATCAGATTTACTGTAATAACTTGCTATCAGTAAGTGAACTATAAATCTACAGCAGTAACAAATCATTAATGAAACATTAGCAAAGAATGTTAAATGGAGCTATTGGGCAAGCATAAATCTTTCTAAAGTCACAAGTCTTTATCCAAGAAACTAAGTGCTTTGATGTTATTGGCAACCTTATAAATCCTAACAAGAGAGAAAATCAACAAAAGGATCACATTGCAGGCAAACAGTCCTACTAAAATGTATATTCCTTGAGGGCAGTGGTTTTTATTTGCTGTTACCAATATAACCTCATGCCTAGAAAAGTATCTGGCACATGTAGAGAGTGATCAATAAATATATATTTGTGAACATCCTATAAGACATCCCATTTTATTTTGTAGCCAAATGCAAATAGGAAAAGAAAAGAGAAGAGGGAAAAACGAAAATAAGTGCAGAAGTAGGTACAATATATCCAACACTACATTTAACTTGCATTTTTTGTATTTTTCGCCCATCCCTCTTCTAGGACATTTTCTCTTCATCTATTCTGTTCCTCTCACCCTTTTCCATTCAAAGTAAAAATCAGAGTCTATTTTCTTCATTTTCTGGGAAACATATGTTAATTCATATTTAGGGTGCTGATACAAACAGAATTTGCCTCCTATTATTTTCCTCCCAAATTGGATGCAGGTCTGTTTCAAATGCAAGAAGTAAAAGCAAATTTAAATATAATTATCATTCTTGCTTCTTCAGAACGCACTTTTCTGGAAAAGTAGGGATCGTGTATTTGGAAAAGGTTTAAATGGCACCTACTGAATATACTCACTATCAGTAAAACAGAACAAAATGAAACAATTAATTCTGGATCACAGATAATATACAATTCTGAAAAAATTAACAACTGGATACGTACAAAGGCTATAAATACCAACAGGAATCTAATGGCATTTGAACAGCATCTAACAGCATTTCGAATAAGGTTTTTTTTTTTTCCTGTGTTCTTCATTGATGGAACACCAATATCCAAACCAGTGCCTGAAATGTAGTAGGCAATCAATAATTACGTCTTGATTGAATTAACATACTTCCAAGTTGTGCAAATGCCACATTTAAAAATTATATCCTTCAAAAATTTTAGGCACAAGACTGAAATAAGCTACTTACAGTTAATTCCAGGTGAGGGCAATTAATCACATATACAAAATATCCCGTATTTTGGGTTTGTGTGCTCAGATAAACCAATAGAATATTTTTTTATTTTTAAACAAATAGTGAAAGAGTAGACCCATCATTCACCAAGAAAGCCACATGGCTGGCTATCAATTCAAACCTTTAAACTTCAAAATACTATAGAAGTATTGTACTATTGAAATATCTCTTTTAAGATTAAATTTGCCTTGATTTCATTTTGAAGTGCTGAGCTTAAACAGATAAGGTTTTCAAATATTTCATTAACTTGTTCATTTAAACTAAAAAGTGAAAATCCTACTTAACTAGCAGACAATCCACTCAGCTTGGACCAGAGGAGGGTTATGGAATCAATACTATCATTTAGCATCTAACAAACCAAAACAAAATCTTTTGTAAAAGTCCACAAACCTCTAATGAACAACATATACACATTTCATATTCAAACGGAATGCATTATGTTAAGCTAGTCTCCAAGGAAGCTGTAGTGCCTGAGATCAGAAAAATGTTCCATTTTACAAAAGACATATATGCAGAAAAGCCCACTATCATAAATAATATCGGATGAAAATGAAGGAATAAAATCCACAGGCTCACCTGGCTAACGGGTTCTTTTGTCGGGGGCTTTCCTCTTCTGGCTGTGCTAGTAGCCAGGGTCGTGGTAGTCTCCATAATTGATGTGGACATCTCTGATTGCATGGCAGTGGCTGTCGACTCAGTTGTCATAGAGGAAGGCACTTCACCAACCAGTCTCACATTTCCCACTATGGCGATGTTGGCATCGTTTTCGGCTGCCATATTCAGAACTTTCAAGCCATTGTAGTAAAGCCCAGAGAGCTGGCCCTGGAAGGGCTGGCCCTGCTCTTTCCCGCCAATTATTATGGTTGCTTGGCTATTGAAGATTGTGAGCTGACGCCCTGTAAAAATAATATTACATACATGCAAAAATGTTGATTGCGAACTCTATATCTACAACGGATGATAAAACAGATCTTTCATGGGGTGAATAATGAGAGCAATAAACTATAAGAGAGGCATTTGACTCATAATTCATTGCTTATAAATGAGGTGTCCATGAAATGCATAATTACTGGCAAATACTTGTAAATTCTCAACTTATTATAAATGTAGTGCTTTTGCTAAAAGACCAATCAAAGATATGTATTACAAATCAGTTTTTAGTGGATCCCTTTTCCCTTTTACATCAAGATCTTATATTGTTGGTGTCTTAAGTCTAAATTGTTAAATTTTAAAAATGTAAGATAACATTTCAAGTATTTGTCATTCTGAAATTACCACTGACAGAAACTAATACGTAGCAGCTGAAATCTAATTTAAATTTTATGGTAAAAATTTCATAATTCACATAATGTCCACATATATCTATATGTTATTCTTTAGTGCTGTTTATTTTTTAAAGGCAATCATTCATTGTTATTTGAATTATTCTATTTTTCCGGCAATCGCACTGAAAAGAAATGCATGGTTTACACTGAGCATGTCAGAGACAAAAAAATTCCAAAAATATTTTTCTGATTGGCTTTCAGCAAGTCTATCAAAACAAAACAAAATGAAAAAAAAAATAGCTTCAGATGTAAAAAGCGGCTTCAGGAATGATACACAAACCGATGGAGAAATTATGGCACATTTCCATCAAACAGCAATCCTTAACAACAGTACCATTATCATCAAATTGAGTATCCAGTTTTAGCAGATTGCTCTCTGCTCATAAAAGCATGCACACAACTTTAAGTTCAGTTTTAATTAGGGCTTGTTCCCAAATCCTCTTAGAAGTTTGCAAACGTTAAAGGGACTTCATTATGACCGGCAATTCATATTGCCCGCTATTTAAGATTCCTAGAGTTTAAACAAAGAGTTTTTTTTTTTTTTTTCAGGACCATAATAAAGATATCAGAACTACATATATTTTAGTTAATAATTTAGAGGCTGGAACATGTAATATAATCTATGAATGATTTATCATTTTGGGTTAATGCTTGCTGTGAGTACCCTCATAGATTGAGTTAGTGGATTATATTTAACAGTCCCTTTAACCTTAAGTTAACTGGGTAAGATTATTAAACAGCTGGTACGTCTAAAAATGTATAGAAATTATTATACAAGGTATGCAAATATTACTATCTACATTTTACTGTTTTAAAGTTGTTTTTAATTTAGTTTTACGGAAAATTTATTTTTTATGTTTATTAGTGTTACAATGAAGTACTACTTGGTTATGTTCAAATTATTTTTTTATTTGAAGTTTTAATCAATGTTTTTTACCTTTGTCGAGTAGCCATTCATCAACTACTCGACCAAGTCGATATGGAATTCGCTGTCTAGCAATCGCCAGGCGCTCGTTATCATTGTTTCCTTTAAAGTTTAAAGAGACATTTCATTGGTTAAAATCTGTAAGGTCAAAGGTTAAAAGTTAATACTTAAAGCTTGAGCTATACAGTTGCCACATGATTTTTTGAAATTTGGAATTTTAAAAAGTTCTACCTAGAACATTTCATGTTTCAGACTTGTCATTCATTCATTTATTTTATTTTAGCAAACAAAATTATTCCTATGTTAATTGAAAATTAGAAATCTGCATTTGAGCTAGGTTATTAAACTTATGTTATAGACAGACCCGAACAACCAATTTAAACAGCATATAATAGCTTTACAAAAAATGACCATTGACCTCAGGGTTTTGTCTTTTTGATGTTTCTTATTAACTAGTTAAACATGTTCAGGTGAAACAGGTTTAAGTTTTCAAAATACATTCAACCTCTTATTCCAGATTAATAATTTATGATCACCAAACTTAATACCATCTTTGGTACACTGAAGCATCTAAAATAGGCCTAGCATACTTTATTTCCTAGTCAGATAACAGAAATTCTTATTCACCTCATTTAAGAAAACAACAAAGTCCAAATAGTTCTTGTGTATTTCACACAAATTGATTTATCAATCACTTGGACATCACAAGAGAATGTATCTTGCATCATCCAGATATGTTATTACAGGAAAAGGCTTTGACAAAAGTGACTTTATTTGAGTGTCCTTGAGTTGCATTTAAAGCTTAACATGTTGAAGCAAATAGCATTTGAAAAAATAATTATATGTATGTTTTTATATAGTCAAATATCTGCTTTTTATTAAGTTTTTCTTTAAAAGCATGACAGCTTAAGGAACAAATATAAGCCACAAACAGTGGCCCCTATTCATAGATCTAACCTAAGTGAGAGTCCTGCTTCTTTGCATAAAAAATTACCTGCTGGAAACACTGTTTAAATTGACCTTGAATATTGCTTGCAAATAGACGCGTGTTTTCTTGATCTGTAAAAGCACTTAGGAAGAATCTGAGACGCCATCTCGGTGTTCAGTTGTGTATAATGCAAGAAGAGATTTTCTATTCCATTAGAGTTAACTAACATTGAAATTTGAGCTAAGACATTTTGGCATTAGCTCAGATGAGGACTCAGAGGTGAAAGAAATGTTGAATGGTAGTACTATCTACATAAAAGGACTGGAGTATTTTGTTAGAGAAGATAAACGAATTGATTTACATTTTATTCCTCTGATTTAGAATAATTTATAAGTGCTTTCTTTTGCTACTCTTATAATACATTATACTTACCACAATAAACCCAGCATAATACTGATTACACACTTTTGGAGAGATAGAAAAGAACTATCTTTTAGGCCTCATCAATTTGTCATCTGAATGTCTGTATGACTGAAAATAGTTCACACATTAATATTTAATTTAAAATGTAAATATCAAAGTCAAGGCAAATATAAAGTTTAATGAAAACATTAATATGTATTTCTCTGTATTCTGTGATCACTAAAACATTGTAAAATAATATTTTATAGCGTGGGAATATAGCTTTGTTACACTAATAATTTTTTTAAAAGGGCACAAACAGTACAAAATTCCAACCCTGTCTTCATTTTTTACAAGTGTACACAATTTGTGTTCTCTTTTGTGTGTTTGCATATATGTACATTTGTAAATTTTTTTAATGTAATATTAGTTACTTTAGGACAGCGTGATTATTGACGGATTACGTGTTTTTGGCTTATATGTGATTTTATATAATAAGCATGTTTGACATGTGTAATTGGAAAAGCAATCACAAAATATTTTAAAAAATACATACCCTTTGCTCTATAGTCTTATTTGTCACTCAATACTCATACCAACTCACACTGGCATAACACTTCTGACAACTTTATGATTAGGTGGTTCCTCATGTTTTTCATGCTAGAGTCTTCCAGTCATCAGAAATGACCCACATTCTCTCAGACACCATCCGAATCTAGGTCGCAAATCCCTCTTGCTCAGTTACTACTACAGTCTATTGACAGACCTTTCTGCATCTTCTCTGCAATTAATCACTCCCATTTTCCACATATCAGCCAATATCTAATCATGTCACTTGTCTAGTATAACCCTTCTCATTTCTCTTAGGATTAAAATCTCAGACCCTTAGTGAAGTTTACAAGTACTTCCACAATCTGGTCCCTTCCTACCTCCCTGCCCCTCTCATGGTCATCACTGCCCCACTCTGCTCTTTTTATCCTTATGAGACTTCTTTCAGTTCTTTGAAATCTTTTCTTTCTTCTCTCTGGGACTTTGCACATGTAGCTTCCTTTATGGGAAATACTCTCCCTTCTTCCCACCTCATCTCTATCTTTCATTAACTAACCATTACTAATTAATGGAATCTTCTTGGTAGGAACGTTGCTTCCCCAGAAGGTATTCCCTGATGTCATCAAGTTAGATTAGGACACTTGACTATATTTTTTGTAGCTCCTGAAACATGCCCTTTAGAAAGAAGCACTGAACCTGTAATGGCAAATTTGATAGTTTGCCTTCAAACTCTGAATATCCCTCCATGAGGTCAAGTACTATGCTACTATGTGCAGTATTTATTATTTCTTCAGTGCTTACTTGCACAATACCTATCACATACACTCCTATGAATATCTGTAGAATGAGGTAGTCAAGAAAATCTTGTTTTTAGTTCTGGTAGCTTCTGTTGCACTATTAACACATTCTTACAACCTAACAACATTAAAAAGAAAAAGAAAGCAAAACTAGCATCCAGAGAATAAACCACTTGTAGCTAAGCCTCCCTTTGCACTTTCCAAAGGAAACACCATATACCTCACTTACAATTTTATTTTTTAATGAACCATCACTGATTTGAACATCTCTACAACCAGTTCATTATTTGTTTAATAATAAATTCCCCATGTCACAAAATTGGTATAGTTATTATTAGTAGGGAAAGGTTGGGGGAAAAAAGGTCTAAACAAGACAGGTGGAGAAAAATCAAAGCTTTATAGATTATTTTAATGACTTTTAAAAAGATCACAAACACATAAATACATTCACACATACATACATACAATTTGTCCTCAAACATTTGACTAGTACTAATAGAATAATTGTGTGATTGATATAGTATGACAGTATGATGTAAGTCAACAAAAGCTTTGGAGATCCTTGCTGAGACTCACCTAAAGCAAGAACATAAACACTGAATTCCCAATGATTAACAGAGGTCACCTAACGACAACAATAAAACAATTTAGAAAATAGAGTAGGCAGCAGACACAAGTATGAAAATAAGAAAGGTAGCCACACAAGGGGGTCATATCTTCCTACTACCCCAGAATATCAGATGCCTACTAATTCAGTGAGCACTGTTTTAAACTGGAGAACTTTTTAATTACAGGACAGACTTTATTCTTGTATGGGTAATGAATCAAAAATAATACGGTGCTTATTCAATTCAATATATGCCTACTTTATTCTCTAAATTCTTTGTTCTCCTACTAGAATAAAAAACGAATGACTTTTCTGTTGCAAAATTATATGCAGATATACTGTGTTATGGTTTGGCTGTGTCTCCACCCGAATCTCACCTTGGATTGTTGCTCCCATAATCCCTACATGTGGCAGGAGGGACCCAGTAGGATGTAATTGAATTATGGGAGTGGGTTTTTCCCATGCTGTTCTCATGAGACTAAATAAGTCTCACAAGACCTGATGATTTTATAAAGGGCAGTTCCCCTGCAGATGGTCTCTTGCCTGTCACCATGTAAGACATGCCTTTGCTCCTCCTTCACCTTCTGCCATGATTGTGAGGCCTCCCAGCCACGTGGAATTGTGAGTCCATTAAACCTGTCTTTTTTATAAACTACCCAGTCTTGGGTATTTCTTCACAGCAGTATGAAAATAGACTAAAACAGTAAATTAGTCCTGGTAAAGTGGAGTACTGTTATTAAGATACCTGAAAATGTGGAAGTGACTTTGGAACTGGATAACAGGCAGAGGATGTAACAGTTTGGAGGGCTCAGACAAAGACAGGAAGATGTGGGATAATCTGGAGCTTCCTAGAGGCTTGTTGAATGATTTTGACCAAAAAGTCTAGGCTGAGGTGGTCTCAGATGGAGAAGAGGAACTTATTGGGAACTGGAGCAAAGGAAATTATTGCTATGTTTTAGCAAAGAGACTAGTAGCATTTTGTCCCTGCTCTACAGATCTGTGGAACTTTGAACTTCAGAGAGACGATTTAGAGTATCTGGTGAAAGAAACTTCTAAGCAGCAAAGTGTTCAAGATGTGACTTGTGTGCTCTTAAAAGCATTCAGTTTTATTCACTTATAAAGATACGGTTTGGAATTGGAACTTATGTTTAAAATGGAAGCAGAGCATAAAAGTTCAGAAAATTTTCAGCCTGACGATGCAATAGAAAAGAAAAACCCTTGTCCTGAGGAGAAATTCAAGCCAGCTGAAGAAATTTGCATAGGTAATGAGGACCCAAAGGTTAATTGCCAGGACAATGAGGAAAATGTCTCCAGAGCATGTCAGAGATCTTCACAACAGCACTTCCTATCACAAGCCAGGAGGCCGAGGAGGAAAAAATGTTTTTGTGGGCTGAGCCCTGGGTCTTGCTGTTTGCACAGTCTCAAGACTCAGTGCCTTGCATCCTAGCTGTGGCTAAAAGGGGCAAATGTACAGCTCAGGTCATTGCTTCAGAGGGTGCAAGCCCCAAGCCTTGGTGGCTTACGTGTAGTGTTGAGCCCGTGGGTGCATAGAAGTCAAGTACTGAGGTTTGGAAACCTCTACCTAGATTTCAGAGGATGTATGAAAATGCCTGAATGTCCAGGCAGAGGTGTGGTGCAGGGACAGAACCCTCATGGAGAACTTCTGCTAGGGCAGTGCAGAAAGAAAATGTGAGTGGGAGCCTCCACACAGAGTCTCCACTGGGGCACTACCTAGTGGAGCAGTGAGAAGAGGACCACTGTCCCCCGGACACCAGAATGGTAGATCCACTGACAGCTTCCACCATGCACCTGGAAAAGCCACAGACACTTAACATCAGCCCATGAAAGCAGCCAGGAGGGAGGCTGTGCCCTGCAAAGCCACAGAGGCAGAGCTTCCCAAGACCATGGGAACTTTCCTCTTACATCAGCATGACCTGGACGTAAAACATGGAGTCAAAGGAGATCATTTTGGAGCTTTAAGATTTGGCTGCCACACTGGATTTCAATTTGCATGGGGCCTGTAGACCCTTCATTTTGGCCAATTTCTCCCATTTGGAAGAGATATATTTACCCAATGCCTGCACCCCCACAGAATCTAGGAAGTACCTACCTTGCTTCTGATTTTATAGGCTCATAGGGAGAAAGGACTTGCCTTGTCTCAGATGAGACTTTGGACTGCGGACTTTTGAGTTAATGCTGAAATGAGTTAAGACTTTGGGGAACTGCTGGGAAGGCATAATTGATTTTGAAATGTGAGGGCATGAGATTTGGGAGGGGCCAGGGATATGGTTTGGCTGTGTCCCCACCCAAATCTCATCTTGAATTCTAGCTCCCATAATCCCCATGTGTCATGGGAGACACCCAGTGGGAGGTAATTGAATCATGGAGGCAGGTTTTTCTCATGGTGTTCTCATATAGTGAATAAGTCTCATGAGGCCTGATGGTTTTATAAAGGCAGTTCCCCTGCACATGCTCTCTTGCCTGCCACCATGTAAGACACGCCTTTGCTCCTCCTTCATCTTTCTGACATGAATGTGAGGCCTCCCCACTCGTGTAACTGTGAATCCATTAAACCTCTTTTTTTTATAAATCACCCAGTCTCCAGTATTTCTTCAGAGGAGTATGAAAATGGAAACATTGTGAAGACACATCTAAATAAAGTACAGTGACAATGCCTTTTTAACAGATGATTCCCCAAATCCTTCCACCATTAGGTATAAAATAGTTCAGAATGTTTAGGTTCTCCAGTGACTAGGCCTATATTTTTCCTTTACCTCATGATTTTCATAAAAATGTTGCATACTAAAAGTGGTAATGGAAGTATATTATTTTAAATAATTTCTCAAGATGTATTTTATTTCTTTACAAATTCATGGTGATATTTACTTGTAAAATATCATTCAGTAGCTTTGCATGATTTTGTTGATTATATTTAATACTGTCCATAGTTCAATATACATCTAGACCTTACATGCAATATAAACGATATAAACCATTTGATTGGGAAAGGTCAAAGGCAAAAATAATTTCCAATGACCTTTTCTTTTCTTTGGAAAGGTTCAGGATCTAATATCAAATATGCTGGGATATAGAAGCATTACATACAGCATTTGTGAATGGTCAGTGTAAGCAGGCTTAAGCTGATGGGTGAGATGAAAAACAAGTGGAATGTCCCTGAAAATTCAAATCAAAACAAAGTTGAATCTTTCGAAGAAGACATTTTTACCTTCAAGTATTCTAAATCAGAGGTAAGGATAAAGCAATAATGACCCATTTTTCAAAGATCTATACATTCCGGGTTATAAAAAGGGTCCAAAAGGAATTTCATCTTTTTCTAAAAGCATAAATCTCTACTATAGCAACATGCTGAGCAAATAGGCTTGATTTATAAAAGCAGAGCTTCTCACTGAATAGTTAAAAGAAAACAATTTAGTCTCACACTTTTCCCATGATAAAAGCAGGATACGATTTTCCTTTGATTTCTTTTCTTTTTCCTCCAGTTACTTTTGTGTGGTTTGATCGGTTGGTACCTCCACTGAAAATGTCAGTGACAACATACTTGCCTCTGCCGAAGTAATTTTCAAGCAATGGAAGCGCATGTAAAATTTGGTTTTATTTTCCTTTGAATTTCAAAAAGAATTAAGAATTTTTGACAGGAGGAAAGACTCCCTTCCCCCCAGTCCCTGTAATAATGCCATTGCAACAAGGTACAATCTCTAATTGTAAGGTATTAAATGTCATTAATACTTCAAACAAGTTTCCTGGGGTGAAGAATTCAAAGGAAAATCTGATGGCTTATATTTGGAATGTATACCCTCTATTTTGATTAAATCTCAGATAATTTTATTTGCCTATTTGTATAGACTGAATATTTGTATCTCCCAAAATTTATCTATTGAAAACTAATTCCAAATATGATAGTATCAGGAGGTAAAGCCTTTGGGAGCTGATTAGGTCGTGAGGAAAGAGCTCTCATGAATGGGATTGGTGCCCTTATCAAAGAGGCTCCAGAAAACTCCCTTCCCTCCTTCTGTAATATGGGGATACAATGAAAAGATGGTCGCCTGTGAACAATGAAGCAAGCCCTCACTAGAAATGGAATCTTATACTTCCTAGTCTTCCCAATTGAAAGAAATAAACTTTTATTGCTTTTAAGCCACTCAGTTAATAATATTTTATTATAATTGCCCAAATGGACAAAAATACCATGTAACAATATTTGGTCACATTTTAGTCTATTTATTCTATATGAACAAGCAGACTTCCGGGAAATGAGAGTAATTACATTACCATTACATTACATTACCATTACAAATACAGGTAAGTAGCAGAAAGCAATAAAACTCAAATCCTTGACTTGGAGTTAAATTTCATGGTGTGACTCAGAGAACAAAGATAAACACAATTTTAATCCTATTTCTATAACTATCGGTCAGCAGAGACAAGCTATATGAACATCACTGATGTATAGTTTTTCTCTTTTCATTTTAGATCTTCACTCTTGTTTAATTTCTCCTCAGAAATAAAAGTGTCAGCATTTGATATGACATATTAATATCTTTGGCGAAAATATAAAGAAAAACAATGCTATGAACCAAACATTTGTGCAGAATAATATGAAAATAAAAATAACAAGAACAAAAAGAGACTTGCTTCTTTGGAAGGCTTCTTATTTCTTGAGTTTTTAACATTGAGAAAAGAAACACAAAAGGATTCTGAAAGTCATCTATACCTCAAGAGAAGATTAGTAACCTGTGTGTAGACTGATTTTCAAATGAGAACATGACATTTGGATATATCTAGGCCCAGGAGGCAAAGTAATAGTTTTGTAAACATACTCTGATTTTAAGTGCAGCATAATCACATAATTTTCAACTGAATGCAACGTGTATTGTTTTCATATAGACCATACAAATACCATAATGACTCACTTGGCTGATAATGTTCCAAATAAATAGATTTTGAACATCACTGACACCTTTTGAGAAACAAACTTTTGAAAAATATAGCTATTCTAATAAAACATTTGTCTTATATATTACTTTATTTCCTATATCATTAAAATGTGTAATAACAAATACACATATCTAATTGGCTCCAGCTTACTCCAGTTTCATCTTGAACCACTTATCTCTGACTTTTTAAATTAGTCACTTTGTAATTTTTTCAATTCCTTTAGCTAAGCCAATCCACTTTGAACCCGACATTCTCCTTTGCATTGCAAATTTCTTGCATCCCTGTGTACTCAACATCTCTGCCCACCTCAACACACACACACACACACACACACACACACACACACACATCTGAGGCTGGCTAAATTTTTTCTTTTTTAAATATCAGCTTTTACATTTCTCAAGGAAGCATTCCCTGTGTCCCCTACTGCTCCACCAAATTATTCTACTTAATGAATTCTTCCACTATGCATTCTTACAATACTTAGTAGCAATATCTACAATCATGATCAAATAAGTTCATGTAATTGATTCTAGATTCTAGATTCCTTGTGAGGAGGAGCCATGTCTGTCTTGTTCAATGCTGTTTGCCTTATCTATAACACAATGGTGAGCACATGATAATTGCTTGATAAGTAATTTCTAAATGAAAACTGAACCCATACAGTTATGCAAAAAATACCACTTGAGGTATTTTTTTGCGTGATAATACAGTGGTATTTCTTGTTCAAGATCCATAAGGCAGTGAGACTGTTAGTGTCCACTTACATACACGTATATATAGTCACAAACACCATTGAGTTGTGAGAGGAATAGAATTTTGCAAAACGTTATAGTAAATTTTGCTTGGACATCAAATTTCCTTTTTTCTTCTTGACCATTTAGTGTCCACTAATTACATATGTGTGTGTGTCTATTTAGTTTATTCAGTTTACTAGACACTAAACTAGAGATGAACTATGTCTCTCTCTATATATAATATATATAATTACTGATTCATTATATATATAAAATGACTCAGTAACTGTGCTTATCTTTCATCAATTTTGAATTTGCCATTGTAGTACACAATAGGACAAATCTTTTAAATCTTATTTTTATGCTTAAGTACAAGTCAATGATTTATAGTCTGAGGTGAGCTCTACTGTGGTGCATACACATTAGCAGAAAAATTAATACCAAGTGGGATCTTCTTTTTTTTTTTCTAATTGTGTAGAGAGCTGATCATGTCAATCTTTGATTTGGTCAGGGGGAAATTTCTGCAAGGGCTTCAATTCTCTAATGACCGTGTACAAGAAACAGTCTTGGACTCAACGAACCTTCAAAATTTGTATCATCTCCAAGACTGTATTTTCTAGATGAATTTTAGTGGTGAATTCTTTCAAATAAGTTGAAATGTTGATACTCTGGTTTCTCTTCACATCGTATTAATCTTTTACTAAACTGAATCTTTTACTCAATTGAAATGTTAACCCTCAAAGGAGCATTTACTTCCAAAGTTCATCAATAAAGACATCAATGCCTTGTAAAAAAAGCAACATTCATTTAACCAAGGCAAAAATGATACAAAGTTGAAGCTTATAAAATCAGGTAGTAGAAGTTATGGATCTTCTAGTCTTTGTAACATGAGGGCAGAGGGCTTCTAGAGTTTGCCTGATTCGTGGCTGATAAAGAGGAGTGAGGGGCTTGGATTGCCTTCTGGACTTGTAAGACCTCACTGAATGGTGAACACACACTACCAGAATCAAAGGATGGTTTTTGTCAGACAACAGGACTAGACCAGACAGTAAGGCTACAATTAAGTTTCATGCATGCTGGGAAATCCAGTTTTTCAGTATGAAAGTGGTCTGTAGGTAAAGAAACTAAAGAAAAAAAGGACCACCAGAAAATAAGAAAATAATGTATTGAGTAGCTTTATGTTTTATGCATTGTGTTACTTGCTTATTAGGTTATCTTATTTAATGCTGGTATTGATCCCAGACCATAAGTACCTTTTATTTTACTGATGGAAAAACTGAGGCTCAAAGAGATGATGTAAAACTAATGCTGCATCATACATCATAGAAAGAGGAACCATTTGAACCAACATATAGCTGACTCGAAAGCTGTTCCGTGGAATAGTTATAAGGTAATATCTCTTAATACCCTGAGTCATAAGGGCCAACATCTTCTCTTTAATCCTTATAGCACTCTTTTGTATAATGTAAGATGTCATTAAGGCTTGTCTACAAAGTTTCTGTCTTCTAGAGTCTGGCGTGAGATTGCCCTTATGGACACATGAAATCAGTAATCTTTCCCAAATCCTCAAGGATTTATCAGGAGGATAATTTTATCATCTCCATTTTATAGATTAAGACAGTAAAGCAGAGGTAAGTAAAGTGATCAAAGACCTGTAACAGTGGAGATCCCAGTGAGAAGCAGTATTTTGTTTTTTTTTTTTTTCCTTTTATAATGATTCCTTGTATGCATAGCTACTGGAGACATAAAATGTTCCAGACATTCTTTGTCTTTACCCCAACCTATAAGAAAAGCCACAAGCATAATAATCCACTAACTTCAGTGCTTTTTGTATGTTGAGCCTCTCCAGAAACACGCTGGAAATGGAGAGAGGATACTAGTTGTGATACAAAAGACCATTGTACTTCATTGACTTGTCAGAGAAAAAGAATATTGCAACATGTTACGGTAAATTTTGCTTGGACACCACATTTCCTCTTTTCCTTCTTGCCTATTTCTTACCTCTGCATCTCCTTTTACACATCTCCAGAAACCCAGTGCTTTCATGCCACCTGTCAACAACTCAAGGTGTATATTTACAACTGTGGTTCCTACACATATCTCATGTTCCAAAAATACTTCACCTTCTTTCTTCTCTAGTGCCAATAATTAAACCCTGGTTTCTTTATTATAGGTTGGTTAGATGTTAGAAAAGCAATCGGACTCAATAAAGTCAATACATAAGCAGTGACCATGTACTCTGAAAGGCATACCTCAATACATTACATGGATTCTATTGTTGGAGAGCTTACACTTTGTCTAAGGAGTCAAGGGGACAAATGAGGAAAGTTAAAAAATAAAAGATTTAAGTAAAAGTTGAAAATAATAGATAATGAGACATAAGTATGCAATTAACCACCATGTGAAGTGTAGTTGCCATAGAAGTTCAGAGAGAACAATGGATTAGAGCAAAGAAGTTGTGATGGAACACAAAAGATTGCACCTAGATCACAATCAAATTTTCATTGAAATAATAATGAGCTAAAAATCTTTCGTAATGTAAATATTAATCCTCAAAAGGTTGACAATTGATCATTATCCTAAACTTCATAATGCTGTTCACCCCACATCTATTTTTAAATAAACAGACTCTCCAAAAAAACATATTTAGTCTCAAAATATAGTTACAAGTATGAACAATAATGGCTAAATATTTATGTCATGAGCCATGGAAAAAAAAGAAAAAACTCTGATAAAACTACTAACTAAAATGCACTGAAAATCGGCAAGAATTTGAGGGCAATGTGCAAAAGTGAAATATTTGTGCTAGGATGGAGAAATTAATGGTGACCTTTTTCCAGAGTTCAATTTTATATTATTGATACTACATTTATGTACATTTCAAATTTGTTCCCACTGCTTCCTTAAACACATACACACACACTCATTTCTCTAAATTAAATGCAATATATTAATGTAATGCTACAGGAAGAGGGGGTGGTGCAACTCAAGAGTTCTGTCAGTCATTCTCACAGCTAGAAAGAGCACGCACAGCTCAAGTAGGGTGATGCGCTGTTCGTGACTAATGCTTCAGATGACATCCCAGCTCCTTATGTGAAACAGCAGGCTTTTATATCCAGTTAAACAATATCTTCATGTGAGACTGCTGTGATGTTGGGCGTAGAAGGCTGCAGGCTGTCTACTGCAGAGTTCAATGGTGCTTTGGGGAAGAAATTAGAATCTTAGTGCATGTCTAACTAGCTTAAGTAATTTCTCCCTTCACATCCCTCTCTTATGTGGATTTACATTAAGATATCTAGTGTTTCTTTATACAAAGATTTGTACAAGCACTTGTTCCCACTAGCTAATTACATTCAAAAATTTTGGTTTGGATATTGTTTCATCAGTTTAGTTTGAAATAAATACAGGTAACCTTGTGAATTTTGGATCTCATTGCCTGTGTGGAATGAACAGTGATTTAAATTTTCTTCCCTACACCTTTAAATGCTGTTTGTTTCCCACTGCAAAGGGACTGGAGAATCATATCAAAAACCAGCAGCAAGAAATGAAAAGCAGCAGGGACAAGCAGATAACAAAATACAGAACCTACTCTGATAAATTAAAGGTCATACTCTGTTATCATGCATACTAAAGAGTTCTTTTGTGCTAGTTGTGTAGCATTTAAGACAGAAGAATGGTTTAACAGCTACAAAAACAGGCATAGCCATTGATAGACATCACTAAATACCGAGAATAAGAAAAATGAAATGTAAGAGCAGCCCCACATTACCTTACAAATAGCATTTTGCCATTTTCCCAGATATGAGAATCTTGAGTACTTTCTAAATCATAATGTCATAACATTTAAGCCTATCCACTCTAATAAAAACCTACATATATATTTTTTTAAAGTGTCTTTTCCCAGTTCTTGTTTTTTGAAAATTGGAAAATTATGTGGTTCAGCTGAAATTTCTACCACTCCATGTCAGTCTTGACTTTTAATCTAGTCTTCTTAATATTCAAATTGGTCCATGGAAAAAAAGATAGGTGAGTGTTTCACACACAGTCTGATGTGGCCTATAAATGGAACTCAGAAAGTTCTCTATTCTCAAGTGGAAAAGAAAAGTCTGACTATTATGACATTCTGATCTTATTTTCAATGGACTTCAATCTCTCTCTTCCAGTTGTAACTGGAATGCAAGATTGTTTTTTTCAATTAGAAAGATGAGGTTTGTCCACTGTATGCAAATAATTTAAGATTAAATGCTCTGGAATTGCAAAGGACCAAGAGTTGGATAAAGGTGCTGGATAATTGCTAGCCCCATTCAATTTTATAAAATGTAAAACCCCTGAAGTAAAATAAACATTTTTTTCTTTTTGTAGATAAATTGAACACTATGGATATGAATTTAAATTCCTAAAATAACTTTTCCCTAATACAAGTTAATTTTCTCTACCAGCAATTATTTCTTAACAGTAATTATTCAGTGGTCAGAATCACTGAGGAAAGAGAACGCTTGATGGTTAAGATAATGAACTCTAATTCCTGGGTTCAAATCTTGGCTTCACTATTGACTAGCTGGATCAGTAGCATAACATCTTTTAACCTCAGTATTCTCATCTGTAAAATAGATATTTTTAAGAATAGTACCCATAATATATGCCAATCTCTTAGCACAATGCCTGGCACATGGTAAGCGCTCGGTAAATATTAGCCCTTTTATTGTAGTCATGTCATTGTTTATTCTCTAGTATGGTGTACCTTATACAATATATCTAAGAATGTGTACATCACAAAAAATATTTTTTTTTACCCATCTGATCATAGAAAGTTGAAGTAAACGTGAAGAAGAGTGGAAAATAAATCTATTATCTTTCCCAGAATGAGTAATGGCCAAAGAGTGAGCCTTATTAAGAGTGATATCCCGAACGTAGGTGCTTTATCAAAATCACTGCACTTTCTCCCAAGCAATGTCATCTTTATTCTCAGAGGTTTATGCATGCTACTTTTAAGTCAATGGGAACAACTGAAAAGAGGTCATTAGCTGGAAGGAACCACACAAAAAGAAAAAGCCAACAGCCCCTGCCCTGAGGGAAAACAGAATTCAGGGTACTACCATCTGTTCTGTGCCAGCAGCATGGTGACAAAAGCTGTTCCCAGAAGAAGAATACGTTGGATAGCAATGAAGTCTTAAAATGACATTTTAATCCATATATTAATGTTTCAAAGGGATCCACTTCAACAAGAATGCCTTAACTCTTCTTTTTGCCCCATAATGCTCCTGGTAAAAAAGGGCCACAGAAATCATGAACAGGAGTGGGTGCTGCTTGATCCATTTTCTGAGAAATGAGGTTTGGGGACTGGATGGCCTCTAAGCTGACCCTCAGTGCTAACGGCCCATGGTCCCAGGCATCAGATGGTGTTGTTGTAAAGACCAGCATTAGGCTACCTTGTTAAAACATGGTGATTGTGGATTTTCAAGAGGAAATTAATTTCAGAGCCCTTAAAAACCAAATACCATAAATGTTTTTTAACTCGGCAAATATCTTTTAAAAAGCAGTGAAATATTTGGCTTGGCATGTTCTTTTCTTCATCTCTCTCTCTTTTTAAAACTAACTTATGGTGCCTTGACAATTTTATGAAGAATTTCAGTTGGCATCTGTGGCGACCTTTATAATTAAGCCATTGCATTTTTCTGAAATGTTTGATATTTTACGCTTGTCTTCTTTCCTCTTTCTGCTATACAGACACACACACCTCTTATCACTGAGACATTACTCTGCATTGTTTCTACCCATTTACCACAGCATGTCATGGTTTTGACAGCCATTTGAAGAAGAGGAAGGCAGACATAGGTTAGATTTGAGGAGATTTCGGGTTTTTTTTTTTTTTTTTTTTTCAGACAGTCTCGCTCTGTCACCCAGGCTGGAGTGCAGTGGCGGGTTCTTGGCTCACCACAAGCTCCGCCTCCCGAGTTCATGCCATTCTCCTGCCTCAGCCTCCCGAGTAGCTGGAACTACAGGCACCCACCATCACACCCAGCTAATTTTTTGTATTTTTAGTAGAGACGGGTTTTCACTGTGTTAGCCACAATGGTTTCGATCTCCTGACCTTGTGATCTGCCCGCCTTGGCCTCCCAAAGTGCTGGGATTACAGGCGTGAGCCACCGCGCCTGGCCAAGATTTCAGTTTCATACAGAGTAGTTAAGACAATGAAGGACAAGGCATTATGATGCTAGTAAATAGAGAAGTTTGTCTCCTCTTCATTTGAAATCTTTAGCACTAAAGAGATTAGAGCAGAAAAATTTAAGAGGACATCTGAGGACTTCAAGTCAATGACTGCTCTTTGCAAGCCCTTTTTCTCCAAAGTGTATTAAAATAAACCTTTTCTTGGATTGCTCAAACACCTGTGATCATGGGATCAGTACTTTTGGAGCTATTTCTGGTTCAAGAGACATTGTCATGACAGTTACTTTCCAATCAAATCTGTAAGGGGCTGACTTAAAAACCTGTAAGTGGCTCAGTGTAACTCAGACTAAGTAGAGATCACCAATTAAAACACAGGCATCCTAAATAATGCAGTAGGTACAGAGGAGGAATAGTTCATTGCATAAAATGTATCAGAATAAAACTATGAATTTCTCTACTTCCTTATTTCCTCTTAAACTTAAGCCACCTGTTATTTCTAGTGATCTCTAAATGCAGAACAGAATGAAGAGAAGATAAAAACTATAAAGATATCCTATCAAATTTGAGCTGATGCTCCATTACTAAGGACAATTGGAATTGATGCACACACATGTTCTTCTCCATCTTTCTTATAGCCCAGTAGATCTATAGTTAGGCTGTGTCATATCCAAGAAGAAGCCTGAACTAACTAGGCCGTATAACTCTGGCCTGATTAACACTTTATCTAACACTTTTTCTGAACTCTTTTAAATCTAGGTCTTGTTTTGACTTCATTGAAAATAAGCAGTTTGTTGGCGTCCTCCACACAAGAACCCTACACATACTTGAAGACTGCTATGAGCTCAATTGTTTGTCCCCCAAATTCATATGGTGAAGCCTTAACCCCTAAGACCTCAGAATGTGATGGTTTCTAGAAACAGAGACTTTAAGGAGGTGATTAAGTTAAAACGAGGCTGTTAGGGTGGATCCTAATGCAATCTGACTGGTGTTCTTCCAAGAGGAAGACTGGACACACAAAGAGACACAAGGGATGCACAGGCATAGAGGAAGGACTATGTGAAAACCCAGCAAGAAGGTGGACATCTGCAAGCAAAGGAAACAGGCCTCAGAAGGAACCAAACCTGCTGACTACTTGATTTTGGACTTCCAGCCTCCAGAACTGTGAGAGAATAAATTTCTCTCATTTAGGCTACCACTCTGTGGTATTTTGCTATGGCAGCCCTAGCAAACTAATACAGAGATAATTTAAAAGTAGTTTGAAATAATACATTGTTAGTTAATTCACAGATCTTTCATATTAAGGTGTGATAGTATTTTGCTGCCAGTTGCTAAAATAGTCTAAATGTGAGTACTCATGGATCTGCACACAGAATAAAGTTCTATGTTAATGTCAAAATCATGTCCATTTTAATTATTAATTTTAGTTAAAATTTATTTTGTCCTGTTCTGGTTTTGCTGCAAATCATAATATTCTACATCACAGTTCTGGTAATTAGTACAGTTACCAAATAAACTCTATCAATGTACATTTTTTGCATGACTAAAACTATAAAATAATATTATTTTCATCATGAAATATACATGATTATATGTAGTTCCATTAATGTATATAGAACAAGTTTTCCAAAAGGAACTACTTAACCTTTCATATCATTAAATGAATTTTCTTGAACAAAACAAAATATTTTCTACTACCATTTTCTTCACTTTCTGGCTCCTTATAACTTCCCTCCTTGTAACACCTGCTACGCAGATGACTGTAGCACTATTAAAAATTTACTGTTAGTGTTAACTTTCCAAGTTATGTAAAAAGTCTCAGTGCAAAACAAACAATAAAAGCAACTCTGCATAAGACAAATCCTTACTTATGTAAATGATTACACCAGGTGACATTGTCTTATTTAAATATGCTTATATTTTCTTCAATTTGGAAACTACTGTGAGATCCCAAAAGATACACTGTGTCCACTTCAAAATCTCTAAAATTCTAAGTACCAAAGGACAAGCATATATTTATTCACACTAATTTTTATCCTTAGGACCTGCCTAAGAAATTTAAAAAAAAAAAGAAAAAGTGATTTTGAGAGATCATAATTAGTTTTGTGGGGCTTGCTAAATAGTCATGGCAAAAAAAAAAAAACCAGCAACTTTCACTGTTAATTTGGAACGTTTATCTTCTACTCAAAACTGAATGAATGTCTTACATTGCTATGCTTTTCCTTTGGTGCTTATCACTGAAGAAGAATGCCAGTTCCAAGCCCAACTTGGACATATACCTCAGTAAAGCTGCCCTGCAGCAGGGCTGACCACCTCCACTGAAAATGCCTAGGCACAGTGAAGGCCCGGCAAGTGGATGACTGCATCAGCTGGTCCTAAAACAAAAAGACGTGAGTACTATATGGATGTAATGACCTCAAGATCCCCTATATTTCCTAAGAAATTAGACATAGCTTCACCATTTCCACCTACGAAGACAAACTTCAAAATACTTTTGGCCTGCTTTTTACATGAAAAAATGCTTATGGAAAGGGAGTAGACAAACTTTGCCTATGCCTTTGTCTTCTGCTCTCTTTTGATGTTCCTGAGGCCTATACCCTTAGGAAGAACTTGATCTTCAATTCCAATATCAGTGTCCTTCAAATTCCACTTCCCGTGTTATAGTAAGCAACGCCTGGACTGTTGTGTCACCTAGCTTAGCTCCGGACATTTACAGACATTTATTCTGGCCCCTTTAGACTATTCCCTGCACTTTAGCCAGAAAAATTATTTGAAATCATGTGTTATCTCCAATAGATTATGTGTCCCAAGGGAGTAGTGACCATTCCTGCACTCCATGCTGTATCCCTAGCATAATAAGTCCAGACACATAGCAGGTCTTAACTAAATATTTCTGAATAAATTACTGAATTCATTGGCATTACATCTTCTCAGTCTCTTGTGTCTTCCACTATCCTGTGTTCTAACATGGCTTATCAATCATAATTAACCTCTAGAATACTTATCAAGCCTCACTCATGCTTCCAGTTTCTTTTCCATGATCCAGACTTACTGAATTTGCCTTCTATTCCTTCCAAATCCTGCTTTTTGCTGGCGAAAATAGGTAGTCACAGTAGTGCTCACTTTTTTTAATGCAGTAAAAAAAGAGAAGCAATTTGACATTAATATTTAGACATGAAGTCAACTTCCTTCTTGAAACTTGACCTAATGACTCTCTGCTAACTATTTGTAGAGATAGTCAACAATTCTAGTTTAGGCAGGAAAATTGAGAATAAAAAAAAGCATAGGCCTGTTAATCTCTTTTTAGGAAGAGTTTGAGCATTCTGATTAGAAACAGATCTCATGTAAGCTCTTACACATAAATGAGTGCACTATTAGTTTGATATTTTATCGAGAAAGGAGCAACATGAAGAAAAATAGGCATATTTTATAGCAACTTGGTACTTAATAGAGTTTATGCCAAAGGAGGTCAGTGCAATGCATTTTCTTTTTTAGTTTTTGTTTGTACATTTTTTAAGGCCTGGAAAATATGAGGGTATGAGTAGGATCCCAGCCGTGCCGTTAATGACACGTATAACCATAGATGCTTTATTTGGCTAGTCTTTAAAATAAACAAAAAAATTATAGGTTGCCAGATTTTTTGAGGAAGACATTTTATTTGATGACTGAGCTAAGGGACCCCAACATAGTATATTATCAAGCGTATATCATTTTTAAAACATTTTATATTATCACTATAATTTAGGTAAAATTATAGTATATGTAGCACTAGATGATGTATTCTTCATCAAAAATGAAAAGTTTCCTTTTAGTAGCCATAGAAGGAAGAGTTCCCAATTTAAATCTCATGAAATCTTGCTTTCTTAAATATGTAAAACATAACACAAGATTTATGGAAAAAGGTAGTAAAGTCTATTTGATTTTTATGGAGGCTAGAACATTCCAGATTCAAATATCATGAATAAACTCATAAACAAGTTACTATAACTTTCCAAGTTTTATCACATCTGTAAAATGGGGATAACTTATGAGGTTACTTTTAAGAATAATATGTAATGTCTGTAAAGTTGCTGGGAACAGTTTCTGGCACATATATATGGTAGCTACTATTGTTTTTATAGATTACATAGAATCACAGATACTCAGAAATAAAAACAACTTGAGCTAGAATCTGGTGTAATTCCCATCCAATGCAGGATGATTTGATAATCTTGACAAATTGGTCTCTTGAGCTCTATAGAATTAGAACAGAGTCTAAAAGTTACCATAGCTCAGTAAGAGTTGAAGTACATTATCTTATAAAACTACTCTTGTTCATGCTATTTCCTTTCTAAAGTAAATGTAAAAAGTATGGAAAGAGCATCATCACAAATTGTGAATACAATGGATCTTCTCATTTTGGTTTGTTTTGGTTTGGCTATACATTGAAATACTTAATTCTATTCAGTCATTATGCTTAGTTTATCAAGTTAGTGGCCTTCTGGTATATTCAATACATACAACAGTAAAGTTCAAAGTGTGAAACTGAAATGACAATACAATGAAAACACAAACAGATCCAATCCCAGATTTCCTATTGCAAGGGCAAGAAATTGAGAACATTATAGTCAGGAAAATGTATATCAGGAAAATGAGATTTACAAACAATTTATATGTATAGAAACAAAACAATTAAAATCTGAAACAGACTCCAAAATGTAAAATATCTGACCTCACAGAAGGATTTTGAACCCTATTATACATCTTTCTTCATCCATGCAAATTGTATTTGTTCTATAGTCTATTTTGACGAGTCACTGAAGAGTTGAGGGGCAGGAAAACATATGATGAAAGCAATTTTAAAAAGATAAACATCTTAGCTGCACACCAGATGGATTAAAATAATGGAGACTGGGGAGGAATATTTATTGTTTATAAACTGATAACAGGAAAAGAGGCCCAATTGTGTAAAAAGCCTTAGATCATTAGAATAATGTCAGCCCAAGAATAAATGCCTCAACAGGAATAAACTGAACACCTTATCAAAATCACTAACTTAGACTCAGTCTAGTTTCTCCAGGTAAAATGCAGGCAGTAGTCTCAGTTCTACCAGTAGGCACTGCGTATTACAGGAGGTGACAAATGTTCCAGATTGCCTCAAATATCTTGGTTTGTTCCTATTATATAGGAGTAACTATCAATAGCGTTTCTTTTTTTATCAGAATTGTGCCTGTTTGAATGATAATTTTTATGATCTTCTAATTATTGAATGCCACTGTGGAAATTTAAAAAAGAAAACTTTCCTGGATTGTTATAGCTTAAGCAAAAGGCTTGGGCAATCCCAACGTGCTTGGTGACAAAGAAAAAAAAACCAGCTCTACTCTCAGGAAATCTGGCTGTGTACATGCACATGACTTGGAGATCCAAGCACAGACTGTATTTCAGCCTCGACTCATCCCCTCCACTGGGACTCTGGGGCAGCGCTCAAGCTGTCTAACTATACACAGTGCCCTGTCCACCAGCTAGCATGGTTTCTCTAATGCTCATTTATTAAATTTCAAATGAATTCCTTAGCACCCAGCCCACATTTTACTCTCTGTGAAATCATCCTTGATTACAAAACACCACTCTGTTTTCTAAAATTGTACAGAACATATATTTTGTGCCACTCATTTGAACTATGTCTTTCTTAGTAATGTCTTCATAGTGTTCTGCTTGGAGTAGGTTTGGGGACAGAAGCGGTACTGCACTTACATGTCTGCCAGGGTCAGGAGGAACAATCTTAAGTTTTTGGAAAGGTTTGTCTCCATGTATGTGAACTGAAGTCTGACAGCCAAGAGAAAATAAATTTGTTCCCAGAAAGAAATACAAACTAATACGGGGAGGTTAGTGACTATTGCAATTGCAGGATTGCAAAACTAAACTATTTTGACTAATAATAGTGGAATTAACTTTTACTCAGCACTTACTACTTACCAGGTTTTTACCAATTTCTAACTGTTTTGAAATTAATAACTCATTTAAACATCAAACAACCTTATGAGGTAAGTACTGTCATTGTCTCCACTTTTTAGATTAGGAAAATGAGGTTAAAGTACTTGGGAAAAAATTTCACATCTCATCAGTGTTTGAACTAGGATTTGAACCCATGCAGTCTGGTTTTTGAATGTTCCCTCTTAACCTTCATGCTAACCTGCACACTTAACTTGCATTAAGTTTGTAGCATATGTCTGGTTTGATCATTTGATGTGTGGTATATATTCCTACAGCAATTTTAGTCATTAAGGAGGAGTATTCAAGTTAGACTTGGCACTCACTTCTGCATCTAGATAAAGAATAACCAGCAGACAGGAAGAACATTATTATGAGAATGCTTCTAATCACAAAGGACCCCTAAACAGCCCTTACAGATCTGAATAGAAGAAGTAATAACCACTGGTATCAGAATCTCAGCACAGCAAAGGTCTTAGCATCATCTGACCTGGTGGGAACCAACAATACCATTTTATGAATTATTTCTTAGGAGAATTAAGAATTATTTCTTAGGCAGCATTGCATAACCCTACAGAGCACTGGAGTAGGCTTTAGAATGTATGATGTTGGCAAGTAAATGAATCTCCCTGTGTTTGCTCATTTATCACAAGGAGATACTGTAAGCTGTCTTACAAAGATTTTGTGAGAGTCAATGCAATAATGTTTGTAAATAAGGTACGTAAAATAATTGGCATACTGCCCCATATAGAGTGCCCACTATAGACTGCACGCCTAACTTACTGTTTCGGATACTAGCTCTTACAAATAGGCAGGAATGTCAAAAGGTTCTATGAATGTCTGGAATTTTGGATGAGTTCTTGTTACCTCTTCACCCCAATGCTAGCGCAACATGAATTTCCTTTATTGAATCAATTTGACAGATTTAACATTCTATTTGAACTCCATTTCCATAAAGCACAGGCCTCACCTAATTATCCCCAAGTCTGCCTTCTACTGTGATTGTGCCCATTCTGCCTCTTTTTTGCCAAAGCAAATCTTTTCATTTAAAAAAGCTTCCTTTTGTTTGTTTCGCCTCTAACCACAAAATGCACTCTCGTCCAAGTCCTCTGCCAACCTGAGCAATAAAAATAATAAATGAGAGAACTGAAGACTCTACTTGGACCTTTAAAATGCTCCAGCGAAGGTGACCCTGACAAATTATTATGGCATGTTATCAATTAGGTGACACTATCTAGAAAAATGAAAGTGAAATATTCCTTTATTCGGTACGATTTTATATCTCATAAATCCTGCTAAAATACTTCATTGGAAATGCATATGGTAATATCTAGACAGGTTTATGTTAGATATATTTTTTTTTGGATTCTCAGTGGACATTTTACATACTAGGGCCACTAATATAGATAATACGCCCAAGATGACAAATTACTTCAATAATACTTAACATGAGGAAAGTCTGTCTTAACTTTGCAGGGAGGGGTAAACTCAGCTGCTTTTTAACACAGTTAAATTCATAAAGCTGAAAACAAAACAGACTTTAAAATGTTTAAAAGTCTGTCTTTGAGAAATATTCTACCCATGAGGCTAAATTTGATGCAAAATATTCATTGTCATAATTTAAATTTTAATATATGGCCTATTTAAAGGCTTCATACTTCAAAAGGTTTTTACATTTATTTTGTCATTCTGTCTTAATTAAGAACCAACTCCAGTATTAGATTAAGTTACACCTTTGGATTGTTAGAAAAATTAGGTTGCTATTCTTCTGGAATAAATCTACTTTTCTAATAACCACACGAACACGTCAAAATATTTTTTTAACAACAAATGCATCTGACTTATAGTTACACAAAGGCATTACGTTTAATTAAGTTATTTTTTTCTGAAATGTTACATAGAATTGAGTAAAAGGTATTTTTAGGTGGAAACCATTTCTAAACTCTTATTTCGAAAAAAAAAAAAAACTTATAGAATGAGAGTTCCAAACACCTTTCACTCAGCTTTCCTCCTGTTAATAATTAAATAACCATTAGGCAGTTACCAAAACCAAGAAAGTAACATTGATAATACTGTTGACTAAACCATAGACTTTATTTGGTTTTACCAGTTTTTAACTAATGTCCTTTTTCTATTGCAGGATCTAACCCAGCTCCCACATTGCATTAAACTGCCATGTTTCCTTTGTCCTTTCAGATCTGTCTTTTTTTGTAATTCATATAGTTGACACTTTTGAAGAATACTGGCCATTTTGTAAAATGTCCCTCAATTTTGGTTTGTCATAGTTAGATGGAACTTATGGATTTTTGTTGAGAACATGAATACCAAAGAAGTGAAGAGCCTTTCTTAGCATGAAGGTTCATAAAGTCAATATTTTTTATTACTGGTGACATTTAACTTGATCACTTAGGGTGATCTGCTGAGTTTTTCTGAAGAAAGTTACTATTTCTACTTGGAGGAAATATTTTTAGACTACGTAAATTACTAATCTCTACTGATAACTTTTTCGCATTTATTTTGGCATCTATTAGGGAATCCTGACTTAATTTTTACATTGGTATTCTAATGATGATTTCCTATTTCCATCAGCCTTCTACATTATTAATTATAATTTTTATGTATGGGTGAGCTGTCCCTGCTTCCCTGTTTATCTATCTGTATGTCTACCTTTCTATCTGTTCAGTTACTTGTTTATATCACTATGGGATCATGGATGTTTATTTTACTCTTTTGGTTATAATCCAATGACATATCTATTAGTTTTGTTCCTCAATTTGATCTAGTTCTGGCCATTGGAAGTTTTTTCAGATTAGTTCTTATGCTCCTTTGTCATGCTTCTCTCTCAGGGGTCAATAAAGTATGCCCTACAGGCCAAATGTATCTACTACTATCATCTAATATTGTAAATAAAGATTTATTGGATCACAGCCACACCCATTCATTTTCCTATTAGCTATTGTTGCTTTTGAGCTACAATGGCAGAACTGAGTAATTGTGACAGAGACCATGTGGTTCTCAAAGCCAAAGATATTTAATATTTGGCCTTCTATGATGAAAATTTGTTGATCTTTGCTCTAGATGAATTTTCTTTTTTTAATTATGAACTTTGAATAGTGCCCAAAATGTATTTAATTGTTATATGTGAGGTACTTTAGAATTCAGAATCTTGAATGTATATTTTTCCTATATTCTCCTAACTTCATTAGCTGTAATAATTTTGATGCTAGACATTTATTATTTTGTTGGAAGAAAACAAAATGGATTATCAGTATTCTATTGAGTTTAAAATACTAAATCATACAGAATAAGAAAATAATGGTGAGACAAAGGTGAAAAATTATCTAGTCAGAGGAGCGAAAGAGAAAAATTGTCCTCCTGCATGATACGTTTTAAAGTTTCCTAAATACATGCAAAGGGCTTTATTAACTTCTTCGCATAACAATGAACGGAAATATGGTAGTCTCCTCTTATTCTACGGTTTCAGTTACCCACAGTCGAATGCAGTCTGAAAATACTAAATGGAAAATTTCAGAAATAAACAATTCATGCCATTTCAGTAAATGGCATGCAATTTAAATAATAAGGTTTTAAATTGCATGCCATTCTGAGTAGCATGATAAAATCTCTGGCCATCTCACTCTGTCCCTCACGACCCATGAATCATCCCTTTTTCTAGTGTATCCACATTATATAGTCTGTTAGTCACTTATAAGTAGCCATCTGGGTTATCAGATCAACAGATCACAAGAAAAAGGTGAATATAGTACAATAAGGAATTTTGGGACATGGAGAGAGAGAGGAAGAGGCCACATTCACAGAACTTTTATTATGGCATGTTGTTATGACTGTTCTATTTTATTACTAGTTATTGTTGCTAATCTCTTACTGTGTCTAATTTACACATTAAATTTATCATCGGGATATATGTATAGGGTAACACATAGTATATATAGGTTTTGGTACTATCTGTGATTTCTGGCATCCAATGAGAGTCTTGGAATGTATTCCTTAATGGATACAGGGGGATTATTGTACTTTCCAGAGATGTTATATGGACAGCAATTTTTATCTTTATGATATTGGACACAGTTACTTCACCATCACACTTCACAATCATGAGACGATTCACTGAGAGATCTTTCCAAATGAAACTCTTAAACCATGCATTTTGGTTTTAAGGATATTCTTTATGTAATGCCCCCACGTTATAATTATATCAAGCATAGTATCAGTGCTTAAAATAAATTTATTAGAAGGGTAATGGCATTCTTATGATGCTATTTTGGAGAACAATTGCTTTAAACTGGAAGTACAATAGTTGGTCCCATTCTGTGAAAAAAAAAATTATCTGAGCTAGTAAAGGCTACACCCAGAGGGCTATGTCAGTGGTTAGAAGGTTATTAGCAAGTTAGTAAAGGGCAGCCACATTTCATTGGAAGCATGTTTAATTAGGGGAGGAGGAGGTTTCTCCTCATATGTTCATTACACAGACTTTATTTTTTCCTCTAATATGTCAATATCCTCAAAGATCACCTAGAGCACAGGTTCTGAATTCTAGGTAAATGGGCCTAAGGATGCAACCCTTAAACATAACATACATAATTTTGTATACAAATGCAGATAGATGTGTATTTTTCTAAAGACAGAATGTTCTACTTCATTGGATTCTTATGGAGGCAGAGATTCAAAGGAAGTTAAGAAAAACTAATCTAGATTAATGTCTAAAATTAATAAGTTACCAAAGCTTTATACTCTACATAGGGCCTTGACACCAGTGTATGATATTTTATCTTTTTGATACTCTGCCTCCTCTTGACGGCACTTTCATTTGTTTATTAGAAGTTAAGTGACATTAAAACCAACTTATTCCTGGCCAGGCGCAGTGGCTCATGCCTGTAATCCCAGCACTTTGGGGGGCTGAGGCGGCTGGATCACAAGGTCAAGAGATCGAGACCATCCTGGCCAACGTGGTGAAACCCCATCCCTACTAAAATACAAAAATTAGCTGGGCATGGTGTTGAGAGGCTGAGGCAGGAGATTTGTTTGAATCCAGGAAGTGGAGGTTACAGTGAGCCAAATTCGGGCCACTGCACTTCAGCCCAGTGATGGAGCGAGACTCTGCCTCAAAAAACTAAACAAAACAACTTATTGTTGAGCTTACAAGATACGAATAGTGGGTAGACAGTGGACAAATATAAATAGCATGAAAATCGTGAGACTTATTCATAGTTAACATTCAAATAATGACATTAAAGCTGAGAAGGAACAAATCACATAGTACAGATTTAAAAATTGTTCATCCTACACCAAAATACTAGCTATTACGTGTTATCATTATAAAAATATATAAATAAATATGTCTGTGCTATTTAATAAAAGCTCCTGAAGGTATAAGAAGTCGGAGTGTTTGAGAAAGTATTAGGAGAAAGGCTTGTCATTGAGTTGGGAATGTGACTTGCGCTTCCATCAAAGTCAGCTATTTATAAACCATATGGTAAAACAAAGATACTTTCAGGTAATAGTCAAATTGTAAAAGCCACTGTTATAAAATATAAACATTAAAATCAACCAAATACTTGTAAATACCATCTGAAGTTTCCTAAAAACCTAATACTCTTTAATATGTCATTTTTTTCTGGCCTTCAGTGTTTAGCTATTCTTATAACTTGTTTCCACCTCATTTCCTAAAAGCTAAATTTTTGCATTGTAGTGACAATTTTTTATATCTGACATGATTAATTCATTTTTTGTAACCAGTAGTTAGATTCATTAACTTGATTACCCATATCTTTGGTGAAAAGTCCTTCAAGACAATCTCAGCCAATATCTTTAGCCATACTTAGTTAAAATCATGATAATACTATTCTCTGTTTAACGTGACTACTTTTCAGGAGTGAGACCAGTATATCCCTTTATTATGATAAGAACTTAAATTGCTAAACAAATTGTATGTTGGAAACAATAATGGCAGACAAAAAGGGGGAAATTTTATGAAAATCACTTAGAAGGGCTGCTATTTGTATATTACGACATAAGATACACTTGGCAAAAGTTCTTAAACACAGTAATGATTAATAAACATTTCTCAATTTGATTTGATGGGTTGGTTTCTAAGTAATTTGTTCTCAGAATTTGAGAACTTTTAAAAGTAAAACAAGTTCATTAAAAACTGGCAAAACAATAAATTTTTATTGATTAAATGTTTCAAAATATATTTAATTCATTTTTAAATAAGCTTAAGTTTAGCTTCAAATACGTAGGAAACCCATGAGTTGCTATCCTACTTTATTGAGCTCTTGGTTTCTGATAGTGTTAATAAAGGCACCTATCCTCCCCACACAGTTGCAAAAAGGATTAACTTCAGTGAGAGGCAAAAAAGTACTAGGAGAAATTGGGAAAGAAGAGCTTTGACTTATATGTCTCTACGTCATTCACAATAGTATCCAAATAGCAGATACCCAACACATATCTGAAGAAACTAATTTCTCAGATTATTTCAATTTTGTCAGCAATAAACATTTAATAATGCATTTGTTTTGGGGGCAAAAAATCAGCATATTCTGAAAGCAGAAAAAAAGGGCCTGTTTGGGTTTCACTGAGCTTTCAGAATTGTCTGGACAATTATTAAATTGGCCCTGTGATACTCTGCATGTTAGCCTCTACTACAAGAGAACTTTATGAAAGTCATTGATAGGTCTCATTGACAAGTTTCCTGGGATAGAACAAAGAACATTTCCATAAATACATAGCAATCATGGAACAAAAATGGCAACTTACAGACAAACTACAAGATTTCAATTTAAGGAATGAAGCAGTTAAGCCTAGTTGATATAATATCCTTTACTTTTGTTTTACCACGACTCTTAGAAAACATCTGCATTATCTGTTTGCCAGCCTGTGTAGTTTAAATGATGCCAAAACCCATCAAACCATCAGAGAATCTTGCTCTCTCTTTTAACAGAAAATAAAAAAATGCTAACATGGTTGTGTGTCCGGAATTGGTGGGTTCTTGGTCTCACTGAATTCAAGAATGAAGCCTCGGACTCTCGTGCTGAGTGTTACAGCTCTTAAAGGCAGTGTGGACACAAAGAGTGACCAGCATCAAGATTTATTGCAAAGAGCGAAACAACAATGCTTCCACAGCGTGGAAAGGGACCCGAGCAGCTTGCCACAGCTGGTTGGGGCAGCCTGCTTTTATTCTCTTATCTGGCCCCACCCACATCCTGCTGATTGGTCCATTTTACAGAGAGCCGATTGGTCTCTTTTACAGAGAGCTGATTGGTCCGTTTTGACAGGGTGCTGATTGGTGCGTTTACAATCCCTGAGCTGGACACAAAAGTTCTCCACCTCCCCACTAGATTAGTTAGATACAGAGTGCTGATTGGTGTATTTACAAACCCTGAGCTAGATACAGAGTGCTGATTGGTGTATTCACAATCCCTTAGCTAGACACAAAGGTTCTCCAAGTCCCCACGAGATCAGCTAGACACAGAGCACAGATTGCTGCATTTACAAACCTTGAGCTAGACACAGTGCTGATTGGTGCATTTACAAACCTTGAGCTAGATACAGGGTGCCAATTGGTGTATTCACAATCCCTTAGCTAGACATAAAGATTCTCCAAGTCCCCACCAGATTAGCTAGATACAGAGTGCCCATTGATGCATCCACAAACCCCGAGCTAGACACAGGGTGCTGATTGGTGTGTTTACAATCCCTTAGCTAGACATAAAGGTTCTCCAAGTCCCCACTAGACTCAGGAGCCCAGCTGGCTTCACCCAGTGTATCCCACACCAGGTGGGAGGTGGAGCTGCCTGCCAGTCCTGTGCCATGTGTGCTGGCACTCCTCAGCTGTTGGGTGGTCGATGGGACTGGGCCCCGTGGAGCAGGGGGCCGCGCAGGAGCCCATGGCCGGGGGGCCGGGAGGAGGGGAGGCTCAGGCGTGGTGGGCTGCAGGTCCCAAGCCCTGCCCTGCCCGTGGGGAGGCAGCTAAGGCCCGGTGAGAAATCAAGCGCGGCGCCGGTGGGCCGGCACTGCTGGGGGACCTGGCACACTCTCTGCAGCCACTGGCCCTGGTGCTAAGCCCGTCACTGCCCTGGGCCAGCGGGGCTGGCCGGCCGCTCTAAGTGCGGGCCTGCCAAGCCCATGCCCACCCAGAACTCTAGCTGGCCTGCAAGCGCTGCTGGCAGCCCCAGTTCCCGCCGGTGCCTCTCCCTCCACACCTCCCCGCAGGCTGAGGGAGCTGGCTCTGGCCTTGGCCATCCCAGGAAGGGGCTCCCACAGTGCAGCGGTGGGCTGAAGGGCTCCTCAAGCATGGCCGAATGGGTGCCGAGGCCGAGGAGGCACCGAGAGCGAGCAAGGGCTGCCAGCACACTGTCACCGCTCAGTTGCCTTACAGTAACTGTAAAAATTCTGATATTTAAAAAATCCAAGTCATTGATAAAGTAAGAACCAGTGAGAAGTCTGATAATATATCATTTCTTTCCATTTCCTTGGACACAATTTCTCAGAAGCTAAGCTTAGAATTTTAGGAAGATACATTCAATATACTACTTAATAAAAAAGTTCATTATGTTTCATCATTTGGAATAACCTCAAATTCCCAGCAAAATTGAACACTGTGAAAAAAGATAATTAAACAGGAAAAGTCAGAGTTTTAGACACTTGTTTAATCTAACACAGCTACTGTATTTGTGGCTTCAGATTTCTCAGAGTAAGATTTATTACAGAAAATTAGTGTTACTAAACATTTAACGATTTCCAATGGAAACCAAACATTTATATATTGAAATAAATATTCATCTATGCATGTAAGTATATTTTGGCTAAAAATCATCAGAAAAAAAATGCCTTGACCTAGAAGTTTAATGAGGGATGTAGATTTATTCAACAACTATTTAGTAAGCACCTTCTGTGTGTCACACCCTGATTATTATGTCTTTTGTTAGACTCTACTCAAAATTGGTTCTTAATTTAAATAATAATTCAAATATTCTATATGGTTTATCAGTTTCCACAAGACTTATATTTTCACTATTTTACTTTTAGAGGAAGGAAAAAAATTAGCCAAACATTTCCCATACCTATACATTTAATGAGAACATGGGCAAGTCTTCTTTTAACAAACTTTTTCTCCCAAATGATTCTTAAGTATTCTAATGTTCTAATGGACCATAATGATTTACTTAATTTGCTACTAAAGTTTCTCCAGTAAAGCTAGAAAATAATTAGTGCTTACTAACGAGTATTATTGATTCAAAACTTTAGTGAAAACAAAATATGGCTATTATAAGATAAATTATAATTTATCTTATAAATTATAAATAACTATGGTTATTATAAGAAAATCTTTTTTTATGTGTTACTATGTTTAAATACCCATAAGATAGTCTTGTGTGTGTATATGTTTGTGTGGGTCAGCAGAAATAGCAGACTGTGATATCAACTGATACAGTTAGGACCAATCGTGTAAGTAATAACATTTAGTTAGGAAGGATAGGCTACGCTATGTTTAAAAATGCATCTAACGATCTTTGCATATTTTACTTTATGTTTCCCAGACTTTATAAAGGAAGGTGCATAGCTTGTAGACAGCAGTCCCCAAGTGTAGTTTTTACTCTGCCACTAATGAGCATTGTGATCTTGAGCAAATCAGTTGGTCTCTTCAAGGTTCCATTTTGTTGTTTGATAAACGAAGGAGCTGGAATAGAAGAACGTTGAAGTTCCTTCCCTCCTTCAAACGCGATGATCATGTGAGGTAGATTTCTTTAATTACATGATACTTTGAAAACTTAAATTAAACAAATATTTAAAAATCATTAAATTAACCAACACTTCAGTACCAACCCTGCAATCTCTAAATAATAGAGTGACTTAAATAAATAATAAATTATTGATGACTTGAATTAAAAATAAACTAATCTTAGATTAACCTACACTAAAGGTTTGGAATTTAGGGTAATAACATGACTTCCTGAGCCCTGAAATATTTTACCAGCTTTCATGGATGAAAACAGAGTTAAGGTTTAGATCTAATACTCATAAGCTCTTCCAGACAAATTGCACGATCATGAGAAAAGATTTACCCCATCTCTATGGAGTCTTAGAGCGTTTCTCTTTTTCTCTCAGATCCTCTTATCCCTAAAGGATCTCTTTATCTTACCACTCCAGACCACCATTTTCTATTTTCCTTAAACTTAACAGCAATCAAACTCGGCATTTTGAAAGTTAATGCATTTTATCTGACACGTTTAGGTTTTCTGGATCCTCCTTATCTCCCAATCAGACTAATCTGTCGGCAAACAGGAATAATGTCTTTGACTTCTTTGTTCCTTCCTACAACTGGTTTCCATTTCATTGGTACCTAGTGCCGTCTGGTGACACACAGCAGCATTAGAACATTGAATAATTGCTGGTTAAAAGAGAGAGAGGGGGGAGAGGCAGAGAAGAATGAGAGAGAGAGAGAGAGAGAGAGCGAGCCTAAAATGCCGGCATGCCTCTCCTTCTATTAAGTTGTTCATTAGGTTTTACAGTGTATTTTGCATTCATCCTGTTTATTTTCTCACATTCTACTTTAGTACTTTATCTTTTGATACCTGGATTGGTTAGTAGTTTCCTAAATAGTTTGTCTGTCTCTATCATTTCCTGCTAATCCTTCCTAAATGAATCCATGCTTGAAAAGACCTAAATCTAATTTACTATTGAGTTCACAGTCTTGCTACACCACTCACTTCAAAATGGTCTCTTCTTCCTTGGAACGAGTTTTCCTTTTATATCTTATTCAGAAATTAGCCAAATATGATATGATAACTCTAGCACTTTCTCACATTTTATATTTCTAATCTTGAACATTTTTTGCCTATCTCTGTAACCAGACTGTAAATTTAGTATGTTCCTTTTATGTAGTATATATCCTTTAAATATTTGTTGATTTAATATGTTGAGTATAAAATGAACATTTGACCTTGTGTAGAGTGTAAAAGAAATCTTTTGACACACTGTGATAGGAAAACAAATTCAAAAGTTTATTATCAAAGATAACTGTGATTTATCTGAAGCAATCTTTAGTCTGGGTAAGAAAGACGATGTTAGGCTTTGTGAATTAATGTTATGAGAAAAGAAAGTCTATTTTTGTGGAGAGAGAAAATTTTGCTGCATAACTGTAATTAGGGACAAATCAGAGATTAATGATGCATTATATTCTAGAGTTTTAACTGATAAGCACCAAGAAATGGCTTTCTCAACTTTAAGTGGTTTGTAAAATATTATCTCTGTACTTTGCTGTATACACAGAAAATAATGGATACTAGGTCTGCTATTCAGAAAATTCAATATTTATTCTAAAATGTAAATTGTTGAGTTACAGGAAGATTTCATATACTCAAAAAGATCATAAAATCTACCTCTACTAATTAGTTTCTCTGTGAAAGCCTTCCAGGCAATTACAGGGCAGTACCATTGGTCAATGCTTTGGTTGCTTTTCATTAAAGGTATAGTGTTGCTACCAGATGAATTGCTTCATATAAAAGCACTTACCACAAAGATCTATAATGGAGGTTAAGTGCTATACTAATTACTAATTTCAATCCTTATTACCTATATTTTGCAGTACAGGCACTTTAAAGGAACCACATATAGTCTGCTGGTTCCCGCTTCTCTGATTATAAGATTTGGTGGTAAAAGCTTTAATCTAGCTGTTCTTCTAATAAGAATAACCCCAAAAATTAATAAAAAGAGCCATATCACAAACTGACATAAAATACATATACTAGACTTTGCTACTGAACTCGTATTTACAATCACTGTGTCATAAAAACTTTAATCGAGGTGACACACTCTTCAAAATTTGTATTCAGCCATTATGGCACCATTGCAGATGAAGCTCCAAGAGAAAAAGGTATTTGAAATTTTCATGGCTTATTCCCTACCTCAGCATCACACTGAGATGAACACAGAGCAGATGATTAATAAAACATCTGATGACAATGGTGACTCCCCTGAGTTCTTTATATATTGATCATTAACTTTTTATATGTATATATTGAAATTCTTCATATGTGCTTTATTTTCTTGAGGACTGAATCTGTGTTTTTCCTTGCGTATATCCTTCAGAATAATTGCAAGTTTGCCCACTCTTGGTTTATTTATATTTTCTAAAATACATCTTGGTAAAAGGGCATTTAAAATCTCTGATTAAATGTTGAAAGTTTTATCTGAAATAACTATATGTAAAGATTGCTTCTTATTACGATACTGCTCTTTTCTATTTTTAAACATCTTTTACATTGTGTTTCTTATTCTGAACAATTATTTAATTGGCAAATAAGGTACTACGTATGTTAAACAAATATTAATGTAGAAAAAGACGTACAAATATTTTTTTCAAATAATTAATAAGTACTGCCTCAATCTCAGCTACCAGATTCAAATTGGACATTAGTCTGCTACAAGAACACAGGAACCATATCTTTTTTGAACTATATTCAGTACACGGTATCTGGTATGTGCACAATCAAATAAAATATAGTAAAATTGGGGCATATAGAAATTTTTGAAAACATGAAATATTTACTAAAATGCAATGATGTTTGGCTAATATATCCTATATTTATTTTCTATCATCTATGCTTGGGTAAAGCATCCTGTATTTCTCTTTTACAGATACATTATGGATATTAATAAAGTCCAAGTATAGATATTTTAACTTAGCTTAAACCAGAATCTCCCAAACTAATTTGAGCATGGGAGCTTAACCCAGAATTTCCCAAACTATTGGGACTTTCCCTTTCTCACCATAAGTAGTAATAAGCTCTAGGTAAAGATACCAGTTTGGAAATTGCTGATAAAGTGTTAAAAGTTACTAAATGAAGAAATTTTAAAGAATTAACTATGAACACAAAACCATGCCTCAAGAGGCGAATGCCACACTGCAATAGTAACAGGATTTATCATTTTGCACATTCAGGTCCACTGTTCACAGCTGACAACATCCCATGAGCAAAGCCTAGACCTTACCCTACTATATATTTTCATGGCATCCAGTGTGATGACTTTCTCTCAGCAAATAGGCAGTGATTAATCCATATTTTAGGAAAATTACCAATACACCTTTCTGTAATTTTATTAAGGTTTTAGCTATTACTTTTAAAAGCACATTTTTTTTAGGCTGGGCATGGTGGCTCATGCCTGTAATCCCAGCACTTTGGGAGGCTGAGGCAGGAGGATCACTTAAGGTCAGGTGTTCAAGACCAGCATGAGCAACATAGCGAGACCCCCCCATCTCTACAAAAAAAATTTAAAAATTAGCCAGGCATGGAGGTCTGCACCTGTAGTCCTAGCTACTAGAGAGGCCGAGGAAGGAGGATCCTGTGAGCCCAGGAGTTTCAGGTTACAGTGAGCTATGACTTTGCCACTACATTCCAGTCTGGGCAAAAGAGTGAGACCTTGTTTCAAAAAAAAGAAAGTTAAATTGATAAAATAAAGAATAAAAATTGAAACTGCACATTTATACTAGGATTTCAGATAATGCAATAATCTCAGATTAGCAGGGGCTATGTAACATTGCATGCATATTAAGTTACTTGGCTTTCAAACCTTCCATTACTTCACCTTATTGTATATGGTTCACATAATTGTAGTGTAAAATTCTGGTCATCCCCAAGACATCAATTCAGCAAATATTTATTGAGTGCCTACTATTTGCCAGTATTATAACAGGCACTGGACATATTAATTTCCTTGCTTCCTAACTTTGTCATAGAGCAGTTTTTTATTACATTTAATTAAGCAAATATTGCCACGGTACTAGGCTTATGGAATAGGTTTGAACTAGGGTTTGAAGATTTAGAATTCTATAAACCAGAAAAGGTCCAGAAGGGTACTACAGACATTTCATTTCACGACTGTGAGTCAGTACTTGGGATATTTGATATCAATTGAATACATTGGCTATGTCATTAAATTACTTCTTTCAAGAACCAAATAAGTCTGATAGAGGAATTAAAATATATATTTTGATTATTATTTTTATTGGGTAAAATAGAAATGTATTTTTATACTTTTTCTTTATGCTGTGTTATAAATTGTGTGCTTTGCAAAAAACACAGGTCTATGTAAAAGAGGAAGAGAGAAATGGGACTGATGCTTTTAGTAACCTATTTTATACTAAAATATAGAGACGATAATGATTGGAGTAAAATACCTTTATACTTTTAATTTATATTTTACTTAAAAAGCATATTTGTTTTAAAATTGAGGATATATACAACCACAAATAACACTGTTTAAAATTTCTGATCTACCACCTTTGTTTCAATAACATAATACTGATAAAACTCATTCACAATAAGCAAGATAACTTTTATTTTATCAATAATGGCTTGACATTTATTTTATAGACTTAAAATGAGTAGTGCTAGTGTCAAAGAATCCTCATGAAACTCCATGGTTATATGAAAGTGAAACCAAACTTCTTTTATGTACATGTTGTTATAACTGCTGATTTATGCTACTATTGTTTTCTCACTAGTTCTCTACTTATCTCGTGGGATCCCTACACTTTAATGTGTTTCAGCCTTGCACTACCATCTGAGGAAGGGTTAGGTCTTATTTTCTTTCAGAAAAAAAAAAAAAGGGTTATAATATTCTTTCCCTTAGTTTTAAATTTTAACTTTGTTACTTTTGACAAAGCCTTTCCTTTGTTTAAATGCAAGGATCCAGTAAAAAGAGCTTTGATATGTTGCGCTTTTTAAGTGTGCATTTTTCTGATTTCATTGATGTCCTGAATTTTGAAAACGATAACGTACACCTTCATGTTCTCCTATAAAATGGCATTTGTACACTGTAGCAAGAACAGTTTAGGACAGCATTACATTCACATGACTCTAAAGTCCAATAAATAGTTGATGGTTTCTCAGAAAACCACAATTTGGTGAAACGGACACAAAACAGTGCTTTTTCTTCCAGTTTGTTTTTCATAAAATCTTCCCCCGATACATATTCACTTGCTTACCTGCAGGGTAGCGCTCGATCACTGGCCAGCTGTCCACCTGTAACGTGGCATTGCCACCACTCCTCGTGAAACGAACTACATGGTATTTCCCATCATTAATGATTGCATTGGACTCTTCAATGGCGATGTCATCCGTCCCAACATTAAACTTAACTCCAATTTTTCCCTGGTGCTGTAAGAGAGGAGGGGAAACAACAGTTGTATTAAGTCGACTAGTCACCATTTAATAAAGATTACATACAAGGTATTGTTTTAAAATGTGCTTTGGAAAACAGCTGCTTTCCTCCAATTTTACTTCTGAAAACCTACATGTAGTAGAAGCAAGATTCTTGACATTTGGGTAAATTTAAGACATCTCTTTCGTGGATAATTGATATTCCAAAAGGCACACTTTCAAGGGAATTGAACTGCCTTCTTCCCAGAGGTTGTCACAGAGAAGGTGCACAGCTGCCTGCACAAAGGACATCCTTTCATGTCCTTTAGCACAGCCCCTTTAATTCACTCTCCCCATTTCACAAGAAAAACGGGGCTCCAAATTCTTACTTTTAATAACTGGTGAAATCAGAGCAATGATGTCTGTTTAGAGCCCATTGACAAATACTCACAATATAGGAAATCATTCTAAAGGGTATGGGGCATTTAATGAGTGCAGTCCCTTAGTATTCACAAAACCATCAAATACTAAGAGCTTGAAAGTTATTCAATGTTTTTATTTTATTGATGATGAAACATCAACATTCTGTTGATGATAACACAGGAAGGTACAAGACTTGTTCAAGGACACATAACTTAATAGAGACATACTAAAACTAAAATTCAGTTCCCTTATTCTTATCTAAGCTAAGTTGAAGCAAAGATACTGTTATCCAAAATGAACACCCTCTTCACTTCTTCATATGCAAAGCCTCATTATGAATCATTCTAACTCTAAAGTTGTTGCTGTTAACTTTAGAATTTCATAATATAAGGTGGCAAAGAGAAACATGTGCTATGTCCTCTGCCTCTGAGAAGCATTCTCTAACAGGACTGTCAACTCTACCATGAATTCAGTTGATTTTTAAAGCATGTGGGTTTGCCCTTAATGAGTCGCACAGAATACCTGTACTGTAGGCCCTTGTCAGAACACATAACCTCAAACTGTCTGTGGTTCACCCTTCATCAAACCTCAGTTGAGAGAAATGACACAGAGGAAGAAGGGTTTAAAGTATACACAGTCCATCCTTTCCTGTAGAAGTTTTAAATCAGAATGTTAGAAACCTGAAGATTTGGGCCACATTCTCTTGACTCTTTGTGGGGTTCTCATCATTATTTGAAATAGGCAGCAGGAGTATGGCATCAGCTTACACTGAGAATCCTTATGGAAAATCTTTTTCAAAATTGTATTAATCAAAGGAAAATATTTGAGGATGTTATTTTGCAGTATTGCTCATTATCTCCTTCATGTAGAGATCCTAAATGTTTCTGTTGGTTTTTTTCCCCCCTGGGTTCTTATCGTACATAAAGATCTCTTTCTTATAAGTTAGCATGCTTACATTTTTTTTGTTTTGATTTGCTTTAGGCTTGACGGATGATTTAACTTTCTAAAAAATCACATTTTAACACTATATACATGTTTGTTAAATAAAGATAACTTATTATGTCTCTTAAATGAGATTCTTTAAAATTTTTCTGTAGAGTTATATCACATCTGTTAAAAATGTATGTACTAAATTAATTACTGAAAATGAGCAAAAAGTAATTCTGTTAAAATAAGAAAATAATGCATGTTTACAAAAAGGTCTGAGCTAAAAAAAATCTTTAAAAAAAATCTCCATAGGTCTTTGAATAACGTTTGAATTTTCATTGGACTTTTGCTGTTTGTTTATTAGTTGAATCAGCCTACACAATACTAAAATGCCTTACAATGAGATGTATTTAAAAGTAAGGGTCATGAGAAATATGGTGGAAAATAATAAGTGCAGGGGAAAATATATACTACAGTCTCTGCAGCTATTAAAATTACCCAGCCAGAAGTGATGGCACACATGTATAATCCCAGCAGTTTGGGAGGCCAAGGTGAAGAGGATTGTTCAAGCCCAGGAGTTGGAGACCAGCCTGGGAAACATAGCAAGATCTCGTCTCTACCATTAAAAAAAAAAAAAAAAAAAAGCTGGGCATGGTGGCACACACCTGTATTCCCAACTACTCAGGAGGCTGAGGTAGGAAGATCACTTGAGCCCAGGAGGTTGAGGCTGCAGTGAGCCATGATTGTGCACTGAACTCCTGCCTGGTTGACAGAGTAAGACCCTGTCTCGAAATAAGTAAATATTTTAAAAATTACCCTATCTAAATGGACCCTGAGTTTCCTAACAACCAAACACACACGTAGGGCTCTACGCATTTTATAACTACTAACTCTGGTATTCTTCATAACAGTTCCATGAGGGAGATGCTATTTTATCTTCATTTTTAAGATGAGAAAATTAAGGCACAGGGTGATTAAGCAATTTGGCTAAGGTCGCACAGCTGGAAAGAGAAAAGCTATGGTTCAGATCTACACAGTCAGGCTCTGGAGTCTGGTCCTTGATCATTACACTAGGCTGAGTTTAGGACTGTTGTGCCATCCTATAGCTGTAGCTAACAGATTTGGTAAATCTAGCTGTTTTTACTACCTGTTTTATCTCTCCTGCTAGAGTAGCACCACTAAGGGGCCTTGTATTGTTCTTTGAAGTTAGTAGACATGTATCAATCCATGTATGCTTAAAATAATTTTGGAATAATTGCAAGCAACTGATATGTGGATATAATAGAATATTAAAATGATTCTTTTTGTTTTAGTTTCAGCTGAGATGTTAACACGATAAGATAATAAGTCAAAAGCAGATTACTGTTTCCATCTTACAAAATAAAGTATAAAGTTAATTAAGCCAGTCTTGCAAAGGAGAACACTGAGAACTGCTTTGAGGGTCCTGAATTAATTACCTACTTCCAGTCCATCAAAATGCAGAAAAAGGCAAGGGGAGATTAACAATTGGAAGAGAATTTTTGGAGACAGTTGAGATGTGATGTGATTTCCACATACTGCAGGGTGGAAGTTTACTTTTCCCTATCTCAAGTGCAGGAGAAAGGGACATTAGTGGAACATCTAAGAAAATTTGATATGTGTCTTCTGGGAGTTGGTGGGTGGCAGTGGTCAAGGTAGTGAGCAAACTAGTATTTGACTATACCTGAGAAATCTTCAAGGGAAGAGACTGTGGCTGGCTGATGCCTAGTGGCCAAGCAAAGAGAAATTGAGGTACCAGGAGCCACTTGTGCATTAGGGTTTGTTAGGACAAAGGACACTTGTGGACCCTAGGTTAGAGTCTGTGTAGAATTGTATTGTATCCTGTTTAGCAGGGTTACTAAAGGGATTGGGCTGACTGGAGAAGAAAACTCAGAAAAGAAAAGAAAAAAAAAAGAACTTGGAGTTAGTGTGATAGATGACCAGAGGCTGAGGTGGGAATCCTAAATGACCATCTGAAGGAAGTGCATTTACTACCTCAATGGAATTGCAGGTAAATTCTAATAATGGGGTTAAGGTCTCTAAAGAAGCAAATGCTTCCGAAAAGTGCCTTCTTAAGAACTTTAAGTACAGGCTAAGCTCAACTAGATGGCTAAAATAATATTAGCCAAGTAAGGTCATTTCTGCCCTTTCTGTCTTCTTTCTTCTCCTGCTTCATCCCTGGAGGAAAAGAGAGGGAGAGGAATAGTGAAAGCCATGGAAACAATCGTGTTCCTCCCGGTGCAAGTGGGGGCTCCACTGTCGCTGAAGCAGCGATAACGAAGAGGCTTTAACTGACTTCTGTTACTACAGAGGAGTAAGCTGATTTTACTTTTTATGTCTAAAAATGAACAGATGACCTTTTTACTATCCAAGAGGGAGCAAAGCACTGTTGAGACTCCCTGTGGACTTCTCTGGTGGTTAGAAAGAAATATTTTTACAGAACAAGTTAAAATTCTTGTTACAGCTTAGGAAGCAGCTCTTTCAACACAACAAGTACAAGAAGATATCTGTTACTCTAGAGTTGCCCATTGTTTTAGGGTCTCATCTATTATAGACCTGGTTCTTATCTAGGATAGACTGGAAAAAATTCTTGAAGTTTCCTAGTTGTTATGATAGGTAGGCCATAAGAGCCTATTTTCATCAGAGTATTAATTATTAAGAAGGTCTAGATTCAGTGAACAGAAGCATTGCAATGTTAAAGGTGAAAAATGCACTAAACTCTGAAATAAGTCCCTTTAACTTAACCTTAAAACTTTCTGCAATATGAAATGCAAAATGCTCATTTTCTAGGTGCAGAAATCTCCAGATTTCATAGGATTTGGTTTTTTGCAACACAATAAAATAAACAAATTATAAACAATGAGCATCCGTGATGCTTGGAGAACATTTGACTTTCATTTTTTAAAATATTTATATGTATATTTTTTATTATACTTTAATTTCTAGGGTACATGTGCACAACGTGCAGGCTTGTTACATACGTATACATGTGCCATGTTGGTGTGCTGCACCCATTAACTCGTCATTTACATTAGGTATATCTCCTAATGCTATCCCTCCTCCCTCCCCCCACCCCACAACAGGCCCTGGTGTGTGATGTTCCCCTTCCTGTGTCCAAGTGTTCTCATATCATTTGACTTTTAAATGATGCCCATCTCTTCTTGGATATGTTCAGTTGTTGCCTCAACTTCAAATGTCTTTGACATCTCATGGATTTAAACTCTAGAGTTAGCTAGAATGGAACTGAAGGCTATCAAAGTAAGGGTTCAAACAACAGGCCAGACCCTAATTCAGACATTATCTACTTCACCCCAAGTTGCATCAGGCTTTGAAAAACAATTTAATTATAAGCGAACGCCAAAGAGTTTTCCCTAAAAACAATAAATTTAAAATACACATAAAGCACAAAATACTAATATCAAGCATATTTATAAGATCGGTATTTACTATTTCATTCAGAAACTATAGACATTCTTACAACACAACCATTGTTGTGCATTAAACATGGTGCCACTTGCTAGAAACTTCAAGGGCCTTCCCAGTGTCATATTTAATGATGTTTCCCTTTAACTTGGTTTAATAATATAATCTTTATTCAGAAATAAGCTTTTGTAAAAAAATCAATAATTACCTTTGTCACTGTTTATTTAATGAATCCATAGAAAGTCTTCATTAAATAATAAATGCCTCGTAACTGATATTCTTATAATAGATTTTTGAAATTATGATTTGAGCCAGTTATCTATTTCAAGGAATATACAGTACAGAGAGATCAGTACATGTCCAGTGAAATGACTTCTGGTTTTGCTAATGCAATATTCATGAAAATTTGCCAAGACAATCATATTTAATCCCAGAGAATAAGAGTTTGAAATGAATTCTTTTAAATTGTAATTATCTATTGGCAAGAAAGTTTAGCAAGTTTTATTGTTTATATACTTTAAATGACTTGCTATCATATAAACATGAAATGGTTGTTTTGTAAGAATGTCTATAGTTTCTGAATGAAATAGTAAATACCGATCTTATAAATATGCTTGATATTAGTATTTTGTGCTTTATGTGTATTTTAAATTTATTGTTTTCAGGGAAAACTCTTTGGTGATCACTTATAATTAAATTGTTTTTCAAAGCCTGATGCAACTTGGGGTGAAGTAGATGATGTCTGAATTAGGGTCTGGCCTGTTGTTTGAACCCTTACTTTGATAGCCTTCAGTTCCATTCTAGCTAACTCTAAAGTTTAAATCCATGAGATGTCAAAGACATTTGAAGTTGAGGCAACAACTGAACATATCCAAGAAGAGATGGGCATCATTTAAAAGTCAATGAAATAACACATGCACTTGTAAGTTTTATGTTTTAACTAAGATTAAGATTTAATGGTGTAATCAATATCTTGGATATACTTCAAGCAAGATGTCTGCATGTTACAGATGCATATATAATATGTGCCTATGACATAGATAAAGCAGAATACACATAAGGAAAGATTTCAATCTACATGTGGCAATATAGACATGTTATACAAGATTTTAGTGCACTGTTTCCCCTCACCCCATTCTTGGATTGTTATATAGAAATGTTTGGCTCAACTATGCTCAGGAACAGAAACCAGTAACAAATAAAAATGTCTCTCTCTGTGTCTGTTTACTATACTCCTAGAGAGGAGGACCAAACATTGTGAACAAGTGTGCAACTCAGGAGGGCATGTAGATTAGTAGGGAGCCCTGTTTACGTTCTGTAAACTTCTGTCATGCACCATAGTACAGTCCAGTACTCCAGGGCCCCACTTTGGACAGAACTCAACAATGTCTTTAATTGCTCTCTCCATGCTTGTACTCATTTCAGAATACAGAAAGACACCCATAGTCCAAATCTACATTGTTGATTGAAACCAGAGTTGGGTGAATGGAATGTTTTGCTTCTCCAGAGACTAATCCTCACCAGGGAGCAAAGGTTTTAAGGCATGAAGGGGAGTCTGGAGCCTAGAGTCACAGTTGTTGGAGTATGCAACACTGCAGACAGTATCAGAGAGCCATCTGTTATCTCACCTAAAAACAAACACACTCAGATAATTGCTAATTTAGCCCAAATACTTTTTTTTTTGAGATGGAGTTCCACTCTTATTGCCCAGGCTGGAGTGCAATGGCGTGATCTCAGCTCTCTGCAACCTTTGCTTCCTGGGTTCAACTGATTCTCCTGCCTCAGCCTCCAAAGTAGCCGGGATTACAGGTGCATGCCACCACGCCCAGCTAATACTGTATTTTTGGTAGAGGCAGGGTTTCTCCATGTTGGTCAGGCTGGTCTCGAAATCCTGACCTCAGGTGATCCACCCACCTTGGCCTCTCAAAGTGCTGGGATTACAGGTGTGAGCCACTGCCCCCGGCCACCCAAATGCATTTCTAAGTGAATTACTTAGAGGCCCTCTTGGCTGGTAGAGACTCTGTTTACCAATCTAGAAGGCCTATAATGGAAGAAGTGGTTTTAATCTAGTTGTTTTAACCTGGGACTGAGATATACATGCCATCCTCTAACCCCCAAAAAGCAATACTACCACATCAAAAACAAGAAGTTCCTGCTGCCCTGTCTCCTATTTTCTCCATTAAATAGCGTCTGTTTAAAATTCATTCAGGTAACTAATAAAAAGTATGTAATATGCACCCAGCATTTTGCTACTACTGGGAGGAGAATAAAAACAGGTAAAGTCTGTTTTCTGCTCCTGGGAAAACTTTCAATCAAACTGGGAAGGTAAATCGTGCATGCAAATACTCATACCCACAGAATAGTTGAGGGAGTGGCCGGGAGAAGCACAGGTGCATTGGGGGAAGCATCTGAAGGATCTCAGGAAGCCTCAAACTGCCATGGGAGCAAACCAGCATTTGGACAGCTCTAACACTACAAGCAGGTTCTAATGCAACACCCAGGGACACAGAAGTTATGTTCTCTCTACCTTCTATCTCTCCTTTCAGGCCCCACATACCAGACTACTCACTGTGTGCCAGGCATTGAGCTCTATACAGTGTATCTCATCTAAAGCTCCGAGCAGACCTGAAAGGTAAGTGCCATTGTCTCTGTCTTCTTGGAAACTTTAATCTTGCTGAAATCACTCAGCCAATAAGTATGGGTACTGAAATATCACCAAGTTGGTGGGGCATTCTAAAACTGAAAAATGTCAGTTGTGTCAGTGTTCCAGGAAAATGTCTTGAAACTAAGGCATCCTTAGAGGACTGAGTCAAGAGGAGGGTTACTACAGGGTGCATGGCTTTGTTTGTTTTTGGTTTTAGTTTCTTTTTTTTTTTGGCTAGTTACATTTTGTAGCACTACACAATAAGGAATCAGAAGTGGGCAAGATATGTGGGCAATACCACCTCAGAAACATCTCATTTAGGAGTAATACATTTTTTAAAAACAGCCTTTTCATTTCCCCATCAAATCTTCATTAAGGATAGTGTATCTTTTCTAATATGTCTGCATCCTACAGGATGCTGTAGCTCCTTCAATGAGACTATATCTTGGCAGTGATATTAACTTCCTGGAGCCTTAAATTTATCTCTTGGTCCTAAGAATGTCTAATAAAATTTTGTAAGCCTGTGCCAGTCCTCCTCCACACACTGCCTTAGGTGTTAGTTTTTATATGCCCATTTCAACCCCTCAAACATATTAAAAACAACTTTAGGGTAGGAAAAAAGCTGGTGTATTCCTCATTGTATGTATCCTTCATAGCACTTCTCAGAATACCTTTACTTTTGCAAATTTCCAATATTCTTTCACATCGATTTTCTTTTTTTTAAATTGAGATATAATTCACATATCATAACATTTGCCCCTTTAAAGTATATGATTCAGTGGTTTTAGTATATTCACAAGGTTGTGCAACCATCACCGTTATTTAATTTCAGAACATTTGCATCATGCTCCAATTTTCTTTTGATGAGATAATGCATACAAAATTCTTAGCACATTTAATGGCTACACAGTTCCTGTTAGCTATTAGCATTATTATTATTGCTACAATTATTATTGTTATTCATCCCTTTGAAAAACAATGTTTAGCTTCAGTGTAGTTTGATGGAAGTTAATTAAAATATTGCTTGAATTACATAGACATTTCGGTTTTGCTAGAAGATACATTTTTAATGTTTACAATTTTTGAAGCAGGGTATCTATTTTGTAAATGGGAAAGCTAAAGCTCAGAAAGGCTGAGACTTGGCCAAAGTCAGACCATCTATCTATGACTTGGATCAAGAGAGGATATTCTAAAATCTAGCTGTGCTCAACTTTAAGATAAGTGGTTCTCCCATTGATTATGCTGAGGCAGAGCATGCTTGATTAGACAACATCCATGTGCCCTCCCATCTCAATATGGTTCTAGGGAAATCCTAAATGTAACGCAAAGCAGTTCTCACGGAAAAAACTTAGACAGATATTACTAGTTGAGTTTTTTGAAACACATTGAAGGTACCTAAGTTTGAATTTGAGTCTCTCTTAGATTTCCTTCAAAATTTAAAAAATAGATAAACTCTAAGATTTTATTATGTTTTTAAATCAGAGATTCTCCAATTTAGGAGGAGAAAGAGGACTTTGCATTAGGTTGAAGTATCAGTAATCTGTGAAGCCTTTTGTGAACCATGTATGTTTCTTCCCAAGAAAGTATAATCTCTGATGGAAGGGCTTGTCATTATTGGGAAGAGCCCCTGCCTTGTCAGGTATGTAGGATTTAGTGGTGGTAAACTGAGAAAAAGGATGGACAGATCTTGAGCTCCAGTGATAACATCAAAACACTTCAGTGCTTCTATTTTCCTCACTGTCTCTCCTTAGATGAAATTAAATAAAAAATCAAAACAATGTCAAGATGTATTTAGTCCACTAAGTGACTGGCTGCTGGATCTCTGAATGGGGTAATAATCTTGATATTGGTATTTTAATATATTCTCCATTTTGTTTCACTAATTAAGCCAATACTGGATTATTCTTTACACAGTATTTGAGAGGACATTCTCAAACCATTATGAAGTTCTCCAGTGTGGCCATGGGCACAGACACATCATCAAGCCTTTTCATGGTATTTCCCCCTTCCAAATAGCATACGTTTGCATGATATCATGATAGCTGTAGAATAAAATAAAGCTACCTTAGCCTCTTGTGAATCAGTCATCTCACTGAGATAATTAATTCTGTATCTCCATCCACTGAGACAACAACTACTATGAAGTTGAAATAGTTGCCTTTAAATGTGTCCTTATGTGTAAAGAATGTCTTTTATTATTTTTCTCCCTGAGTAATCAATGAGCAGAAATCAAATAGAACAAGAAACAGGCATTGACTTGGTGGCCTATGTAACCTTCTTAATTTTTCACAGGTAATACTTTCCATTTGCATAGTTAGCCTAGTGGTCTGGCATCATAACAAATTCTTTAGGTTGCTGCATGAAAATCTCAGCGTCACACTGAATTAAATTAAGCCTTTTCCAAACTGTAATGAGCTGATCAGATGTGGATTACTTGTTTTTGTTCTTTTTTTTATATTTAAAAATTATTGTTGCTTTAAAGACCCTTGTTGGAATGTTAAATTACTTTTTCTTGTACAGTCACATTGTACAGTAATTCAGGAAACTATGAGCAATAAACATTGTGTTTCAGGTGCTAATTAAAACCACAATCTTTGTTTATTCTGCATCTGCCTGAATCCTTGTCTTTGGGCCATTGCACTCTTTGATATTACCTCCGCCAGGAACTGAACAGGGAAGGGGCCTTCTATCAATTCTATTAATTGTTGACATTTTTTTGTGTAAAAAAGGTTTTCCTATAAAAGAGCTTTCGGATTATTTGTGGATTTCATTTACTTGTTATGTCCCAGGATTATCATTTTCCAGGAGACCTGACTATATAATTACAATCTAACTCTAATGTTCCAAATTTCCATAGCACAAAGCCCAACATTTTTCAGACAAATAGACAGAACATCCTCGGATTATAATTTTAGTCCTCTGCATGGCAAATGTAACCTTAGTAACTCGGTTATAAGTAAAACAAAATGAACCTTTGTATTTTAGAAAATCCTTAAAAGACGTGAAAACATATCAAGAGATTAATGTAATTATTTTCAGTGCTTCCATTGATATAACCTATAAGCTACATACAGTAAACTGGGAATGGAAAGATCAGTTTGGAAGGAACATTATTTTTTTAAATTCTATTTGTGAATCATGACTTGCAACCTAAAAACAACAGTGAGGAAATGTTTTCAAGTGTGTTTGATGGACTGACTTCCTAATGATGCTATGTTAGTTTTCACAAGCCTCAAGAAGAGCCCTACCTTGAAATGCATCCCAAGAGAAAAACTGACAGTGCTAACTTTTTCCTTTTCTTTTTCCCTTTCTTATTGACTTCTAGTCCAGGACTAGCTGTCTGACATCCTTAGGAAAAAAGTGTGTGCATATGGGCATAGAAATGCATTTACCAATGAATATTTTCTAAAGAATCAGCAAAGCTCTGTTATCCCTGAAGTGATAAGTAACAATTCCTACAGCCATCAAAAATAAATCTATGTTCATGTGTGTGATTTTGGCACAACAGAGGATAATATGGAATCTCTAAGGCTGAAATTCCTAATGATTATGACTTTTTTCATCTTCACAAAACAGTAATACCACCACAAGAATGAAGTAACACAGAAAAATATTTATCAAGTGTCTTTTAGCTGCAGTGAATTTTGTAAAACACCATACCACTCATCCCATGACTCAAAATTGATAAAATGTATGTTGCTGGTTATATTTATATACATTTATTTTCCTCAATTGCATGGTTTTCTGGCATAAATGACACTAAAATTTTGGAACTACCATAACACACGAAGTTTAGTATTCACCAATATTTATGTACTTATTCAAAAACCACAGACTTTTTACTATACTCCTGGCAATCTGTTAAGTTCTGGATAAATATGGTTAACAAACCAGATGGTGCTGCTGTCATTATGAAGCTTAAGTCTCACATTATTCATTATACATTAAAACTTACTGTAGCATATACAGCATGCTAAGTTTCAAGAAGGCAAAGAGTAAGGACAGCATGAGAGGAACTGAATAATAAAGCAAAGCTTCCTTGAGAAGCTGAAGATGAGAAGAAATCAATAACGAACATTTAGCATTTTCCAGGCAGAGAAAACAGCATGTGCACATGGCCCAGGGAGGGATTGTACAAAGACACATCCTTTTATGAACAAATGCAGATACAGATATAAACATATGGACTCTTTATAGCTATTAAGATGTGCAAATTATATATGAACATGTACAGGTATTATTCAAAATATTTGTATAAGATATAAAACTAGGTTACGGAATAATGCATAACAACAGTAAAATATATCATTTGCATAAATAGAGCAATTGAAAAATAGACGGTGAAGCACATTTAAAAAATTTTCCAATCGGAGAACAGAAAATTGAATATATGTAGAACCTAACAGTATGCAACTTGACATTCATCTAATTGTTTATTCCTAAGTGTCATTCATCAATGTGCTTTATGAAATGCAATACATAAAAGACTTCCTGAATCAACAGGGACTCACATCTTTTTCAAAAGTCACTTACTTCTACAATGTCAAAAAAGATTCATCATTCTACGCTCATATTTCTAAACTAATGTAACATGTTTAGTTTCTTTGTGTGGTGGAATGCCTTGTTAACTTATTTATCCAGAGAGCCCTTTTACCTGTAGTAAAGAGTTATCCATAAAATTTCTGCCTTAAAAGTTATGTTTGAAATCACTTGACCAGTTTTTCAAGTACCCTCCTCAAATTAGTAGAAGAATGCAAAGTTTTCACCCTTGACCGTTTCACCTTCCTGTTCACTCAGAAGAGCAGATGAACAGGGTTCAATGCATGTGTCCTAAAATGCAGTCTTCCAGGCAGTCAACCAATCACTTCAAATGAGAGGAAGGATTCTTTAACCAATTCTACTTCCAGAAAAATTTTAAATAAATGAAGTTAAATGAGCATTTGCCCTGAAATTTGGCCAGGAATTTTGAAGCCAAAAACACATGAAGTGCCAAATTCAAATAACTCATGGACGTTTTGAACTTGAGATAAAAGTTCACTTGTAACTTCTCCAGAGCAGTAACCACTGGAGGCTCTTTGAGGTCATCCCTTCCCATTGTTTGCCTGGAAGAGCAAGAGAGTATTTTGAAGAGAGTTGTGAATGTTTAGCTCAGCAAAGACAGCCCAAGGAATAAATACCTGGAGCAATGTCAACTTTGCAGCCATTGACCAAACAAACAAACAAACAAACACACTTTCTCTCCCCCTTTCTTACTGTTCCATCACACTAGCGTTTCATTTCCATAAATGTCTCATGTTCTGACCCATCTCGGGCCCATTGCTCTTCCTTCTGCCTGGTTAGCTGTTTCCTTGCTTTCCCCATCCCAAAATAATTGATATCCTATATTGTTTGGAGGTAATTTTGAGAACTTAAGGATAGATTTGGGCATTGAATCTGCTGAATAAGGGATAGTGTTTGTGAAATATCATTTCGTGAAGCAAAAACTCATTAGTGGTCATCTACTGGAGTACAAAAGACATCTACTTAAAAGTCTGAGCTGACAGTAGTTGAAAAGCAAGAGACACAGCAGAAGGCCATGTCTCTTCTGATTAGCAGAATTATTTGGTGGACTCTGATTATTTCTGATAAATCTTTAAGTACTAAATATCACAGCAAGATTAATATACTGTTGTGACCTTACATTCAATTTATACACTTCCCTTCCCAAACATGTCCACTGTTTTAAAATAAACATGAACTAAACCTAATAGAGAAGGTAAAAATGCACTGAGAGATTAATCAGAAACATCATTCTAAGGCCAAGTGGAAACCATATCTAACTTATTCAGTGTTTGGTAATATCAGTGTCAGAGTTCTGAAATGAGCATGGATATTCCAGAAGGGCAGGATTTGGCAGCAGATATGTGATGATGATAATGATGATGATAGCCATCCTTCTTGCCATGTGTCTGCACTCCTTCTAAGCACTTTACAGGCAATAATACATACGAATATATATGATTATTTTCATTTAAATGATGAGGAAGCTGAGCCTCAAAAGCTTGTCCTAAACCACTTGGCTAATAAATATCAGAGCTGTGATTTTTCAAGCAGTCCAATTCCAGATTTTGTGCGCTAAACTATACCATTGCTCCTCTGAGGAAGTCCAACATGTTTACAAGAAGTTGCAGTTTGTTTAGCTGTGATATTAATAAGCCTCTTTGAAAAAGACAGATACTAACATCCTCGCCATTGTATATATCAAGTAAAATATCAAGTACTTTTCAGACCTCCACTCCTTTAATTCTCACAATAACTCATTTTGCCAGCCTAACAATCTCTATGTTGAGGATGTTTAAAACTCAACGCAAGTAGGTACTTTTCTGAAGTCACACAGCTAAAAACATCAATCTAGTTACACTCAATCCAGGTCTATCTGTTTCCAAACTAAGAGCTTTCAACCACATCATGCTACTCCTTCTGCAGAGTCTTCAAGATCCCTTGGAAGTAGTAGAGGCCAGATGAGAGTATCCTGGGGCTCTAGACGCTTACCATTTTAGGAGGTTTGTATACTGCTAAGTTTTCCAAGACGGGGGTGGACAGACACAGCAATTCCTCTTTCATGGGCACTAAATTAGTCCAGTTGTTTAGAACTGCTAGTAAGTGAAATATTAATCTCCATTAGGGCCAGTGCAGACTGTGTCATACTTCAAGAGCCAGAAATGGAAGTACTATCTTTTAGGTTTAATTGAGATTCTGGAGTGTCAGCCTATTTTCAGAGTCTGTAAGAGAGAAACACTCAGAGAAACAGCCAGTGTCTTTCCTCTACCCAACCCCTTTCCACCTTGTTTATATCCCGTTTTTCTCTAGTATGTTTTTTGTTTATAGCTAAAAGATTTATTTAAATCATATTTAGCATTGCTTGCTATTTTGAAAGATGTGCCTCAAGCTTCCAAACAAATCCAAAAGAATACATAATCATCAAAACAAGGTTACTCATGGAGTTTTCTACTAAATAACATTTGTGACTGAAATAGGCAAGGAAATGAGAGATTTAGTTGTAGTTTCCCAAAGGTAATAAACCTAATATTTAAAAAGAAATAGTAATAACTTACCAGCAGCTCAGGTGTTCCACATGTCATGATCAATAACCAAGTAAATATAGATCTGAATTTTGTAGCCACTTCGGTTGTATCAAAAAAGCCACTGCATAGTACTATTACATACATATTTTATATGGTTTCGAAGAACCATATAAACCACCATTAACTATTCCTTTTATCATAATAATAAAAATAATAGGTAGAGTTGCTGATATATAAAATATGAATTGATCCATTAGAAGTAATTTTCTACTACAATTTTTCAACTTTCTTAGTCAATTTCAGATTATGATTAGAAAGGTTAATGTTAGTCTTGTTTCTCTCCCATTTAACCCCTCTCTTAAAAATATAATGACCACTTCTTAGACCCTTTTCTACTCTCCTTCCATGTATATTTCAAGTTTTCTACTTATAATCTGTAATTATTTAAATTGATTTATTTTTATCTTAGTTACTTGAAATCAACCTCTACATCATTACAATCTTTTCTTTCTCCCCAAGCCTATAAGCATTGGTCTAGCATTTAATGATAACTTTTAATTTGGGATGATTCTATCCAAGATGCTGCCCCAGAATGACAGTTTTATGAATGCTTAATGCAAGGAATCATAAAGCTTATACCAGTGCTGCCCTGAAAAATTAACCAAAAAACTCCCAAAACTCTTACTCCTCAATCAAAGAATATGCTTTGGTGTGAACAAAAGAGAGAAGAATATTTAATATCAGCTTTGGTTGCACTGCAATTAGTAATTAACAAGTAATAACCTATGATTAGTTCACAAAATCCAACAAATACACTTAATGACAGGTGAATAAGAGATGTGGGAAACATTTAAGTTAGGGCCAAGATGAACAAATGTGAACCTAGCACAATTTGGTTTGGTAACATTAAGCTTTTGATAAGCTTTCCTAGTCAAAATTAAATTATTCCATATTACTTTGAAGTAATTATAATACAATTTTCTACTTTAATTAATTATATCAGTTGTCTCAAACTTTGCGATCACAATTTATTTTATGCAAAAAAACCCAAAAAGAAATTATGAGTTTTCAAGAAAGATTTATAAACTTAATCTTTCAATGTATCTCATAAATTTAAATGCATGCTTAGCATTTATAATGGATTATTTACTTATCATTTAGCTTAAACATCATAATGTTTCCAATCTATGTTACAAGAGCTAAGCCATTTCAATGCTTTCTGAACAAGTTACTCTGTTGACATTGGCACAGACCACCAAAATGCACTGATTATGCAAGATATACGGTTAATGCATACAGTATCTGAGTATTGATAGAGCATCAAGGGAAAAGCAGGCAATACTCAAGTTCTCCAGATAAATACACAAAAAAGAGAGCTTGATGACCACCTAAAATAACCTTTCAACATGGAAAGGTGAGACTTGCAGCATTCCACATATAGATTAGCTGAGCCTTTCAAAGGTATTGTTGAATTTATCTATTTCTGAGCATATCTTACTTTTAACCCAACTTAATTCTTTGGAAGGACATGCATTACTTTTGATACCTTAAAAAAAAAAAAAAAGACCCTTTCCTGCTCTTGCTTGCTAAAACTCTACTAGAACTTTCAGTGACATCATATTGCCTCTCAGACTATTCAACTGGAAATTGTATCACGTAAACTCATTCATTATTGCACTAGCCATCTTTTACATTTTTAAAGAGATTATTAGGGACTGTTTAAAATTATTACTATTCTTCCACTTCTTACTTTTTTTAGGTTTACTCTCCCATCACAATTATTGTCACATGCTACATTCCAGACTATATATATATATATATATTTTTTTTTTTTTACCCAAGTACTACAATAGAAATGTGATGCATCAGTTTTGTAAGAAAAGAAAAACCTACCCAGCTACGTACCTGGTTATATTCATACATTGTTACAGAGCTGAAACGGATTAACTAGGCAGTTAATAAAACTATTACAACAATAATTGCAGAAATTACTAATGTAAAAGTATCTTGGCCTAGATAGTTTATGTCCCAGTTAATAATAATGTTGATAGTAATACTAATAAGTTCTAATAATCAATGACCATTTGCTATGTTCCCAGTTTAGTCTTTTAAATATACCTCTGAACAGTATTTGGCTCATAATGGTCACAAAACAAGTGTTTACTAAATATTGACTAAATTCTTATATTAACTCTGTGTGAGGCAGATGCTATTATTACCTTCACTTAATAGGTAAGGAAACTGAGTCATAAAAATGTCACTTGCCCACAGTCACTCCACTAACATTTGAAGGATCAGGATTTGAATCCAGATCTGTCTATCTCCAAAGTATGTGTTCTTAACCACTACTGTTTTATGTTGCCTTTGGAAAAATATCCAGAACTAGATAATTACTAGTGATGAAATCTGTTTCAGAATATAGAAAAGTATAAATCCCCTCTAACTTCATGAAATTAAAACAAAATTACAATCCCTCCTAAATGTATAAAATTAGAACTTCCTTATACAAAAGCCAAATAAATGTAGCACACACACACAAATTCATCGACCAATGTATATTTTAATCATAACTCACTATAATAAAGATGGCTGCTGCATATATTGCCATTTACCATGAGTCAGTCCTTTTGTGGTTCTTATATAATAACCGATTTTAGCTTTACAACTCTGAGATAACCATTATTAAGATCATTTTACAGAGGAAAAAAAAGTGGCACAAATTTGCACAGTCACTGTGTTAACCTAAGGACTCAAACTATGTCCTTTTCTACTTCAGATGCTACATAAAGCCAGATAAAGTGTATCTCAAAAACTCTGAGATGTTTCAAAATTGAGAAATCTATTAACATGCATCATTAGGACAAATGAGGAAAAAGCAAAATACAATATTAAGATAGATTCTATACAGGTATTTGTTAAGTTCACTATGCATTTTTGAGATCTTCTAAAAAATCACTTAGTAAACTAGAATAATCCGTTGCATGATAAAACTATTTCTACCTCAAATCAACTGCCAACATCATGCTTAACACTGAAAGCATTCCCAATAAAGTAAAACAGTTTTACATTGTCACCAATATGTCTTAGCATTGGTTTAAACATGTCAATCAATGCAATATGACAGGAAATAAAAATAACTGTTTAAATTATTGATAGAGAAGAAAACAAAAATGCACTACTTGCTGTAAACCGAAACCACACTGTTGGATGCAAAAAATGGCCATTTAAAATAAAATGAGAGCGCTAGCCTTCAGAAAACCATTCTAAAAATGAGATAAACATACATTCTCATAAGGAGTAGCAAAGATATTGAGGAAAATGTTTTGGAATAAATAATTAAAATGTGAGTTTAATGAAACTATATAACTTTTTGGCAAGTGTTTCTAAATATAGACTCTGTGTGATGGATATATTAAGAATTATTATGTTATTTTCTTTGTGTTAGAAAATGTCCTTATTGGAAAAAATGAATAATGGCAGTCTGAGAAACAAGAGTACTGCAATTTTTGTCTCTAACTATATTTGTAATCTTGAACAAATTACATAACTCCTCTCTCTTGCTTTAGTTTCCTCATTTAGTTCATCTTTTTCTAGATCATCCTTTCTGGTTCTGTAATTCTATTTTATTTTCAGTTGCCTTCTCAATTTTCTATGTTTTAATATATTTTAATTCATAATGGTTCAATTTGTGATAATCACTGCTGAGCCACAAATTGAAAATTTAGCCAAAAAACCCACAAAAATGGCATTGCTATGACTTTAAAATAGCATACTCTTCCTGTCTTTTTTGAGATCTAAAATTGTTTCTTTATCAGTTTGCGGGGTTCTCTTGGGTTTATTGTACTGTTAGACACTGACACGTTTTAAAGGATCCTTAAAAAAAAGAAACAAATGCAAAGAAAAAGAAAACAACCAAATCTGGCTTGTTCTGGGATGCTGAGATGTCTTGACAGCAATTACTGCCGTAGAGACTGGTGAATACCCTATTTTCACAGCTGATGTTTTCCTTCAAAATTGCAGCTACCTTCACTTTGGTTGAGGCCAGGGGACTATATTTAGATAGTATAAATGTATCCAGAGAGCAATCTTTCACGTTTATTTGTAGAGTGGGTTTATTTTTATTTATTGATGTCACACAAAATGATGTTTCCTCGGTTTCTGCTGTATATAACGTATCAAAAAATAAAGACTGTCTAGAACACAAAGTAAGAATATATTCTGTGTGATTATATTGACAATGGTTTCGATTTATATGCAATTATACTTCCATAATGTTGAAACTGTTAACACGTCTATGTTTACTATGTAAGAGGAAACTTTACTATGCATAATGAAGATGGCATGGGAATAAGGGAGTCTCTTATCCTTTCTGTCCACCTAAGGCCAATGTGTCATGCAAGAAACAAGTAGGACACAGGGAAAAGCAATAGTCATAACCAAGAGAACATTAGCTATCCCTCCCTCCTCACTTAGAAATAAAGAATGTTGGCCGGGCGTGGTGGCTCACACCTGTAATCCCAGCACTTTGGGAGGCCAAGGCGGGCAGATCACGAGGTCAGGAAATCGAGACCATCCTGGCTAACACGGTGAAACCCCGTCTCTACTAAAAATACAAAAATAATAGCCGGGTATGGTGGCGGGTGCTTGTAGTCCCAGCTACTCGGGAGGCTGAGGCAGGAGAATGGCGTGAAGCTGGGAGGCGGAGCTTGCAGTGAGCTGAGAGCAAGCCACCGCACTCCAGCCTGGGCGACAGAGCGAGACTCCGTCTCAAAAAAAAAGAGAAATAAAGAATGTTGAGAAAGCAAAGCATTAATTTATACAACCTTCAAAATAAAAAATAATTTCAAGTCAAATTCTTTTTCCAACTTTATATGTGGGGTGTATGTGCATATGTGTGTACAGATTAATAAGTCCTAGACAATAAAAAATTGATAGCACATAAATGGAGGGGCCAATTCTAGCGCTTCTTTTTGTCTTTTTTCTCCATTATAGGATGATAGTGGTTATCAAATATAATTCAACAACAGAACTGATTAAATATTTTCCCCCTAGGTTTTAATTTAGACTACACAACATGTATTTCAGTACTTCACATTACTAGTTATAAAATTTTTCTATTGTTCCCCTATTGAAAGTTTAAGAGAATGCCTATAAACTGAGTTCCCTTTTAGAAAAAAATCAGATAATGTCAACATCCTTTGCATCTCATTTCTTTTCCCTCAGACTTATGACTTAATCCTCATTAGTTATAATACTTCATTTTCGTCTTTTTGATTTGATTATTTAAAACTTTAACTTGCAAATGGGTTCATTTTGGAGATGATAAACAGGAAATTTTAAGATTTCCCTTGGCCCATTATTTTAGATTGTCCCATGATACACTGGGGGCAACTAGTGAAAGAAATGATAATTTGCCAATGACTCTTAAAATACTGAATAGTAAAATAACAAAATTCTTAGAATTGGGAAGTGATCTTAGGCCCAAACTCTCATGTGATACAGAAGCCCTTCTAAAAATATCTCTGACAAAGGGTCACTTAAGTTCAACTTGAAACATGCCAGTGATGTTATTAGTTCTCAAAGTAGCCTATTCATTATTAAAATCCTTTTGAATTGAAAGTTACTCTCATGGGGCATGGTGGTCACTCCTGTAATCCCAGCACTTTTGGACGTTGAGGTGGGCAGATCACTTGAGGTCAGGAGTTTGAGACCGCCTGGCCAACATGGCGAAACCCCTTCTCTACTAAAAATACAAAAATTAGCAGGGCCTGGTGGTATGCACCTGTAATTCCAGCTACTCTGGGGACTGAAGCAGGAGAATAGCTATAGCCTGTGAGGCAGAGGTTGCAGTGAGCCAAGATCGCCCCACTGAATTCCAGCCTGGGTGACAGAGTGAGACTCTGTCTAAAAAAAAAAAAAAAAGTTACGCTCATGGGTCTGCACTATGGATCATTTTAGTGTAATCTGCACCCTTTTCCCAAATGACAGCCCTTTGAATATTTAAAAACAGTTATTGGGCCACATTTTCCCCACAGTCAGCCCAAGTTTTCTGCTGGAAAAATCACCTTCCATTCTTTAACTATCAATCCTTAAAGTTTTTATAACCATTCACCTTTCAGCTATCTAGTTTGTTAATAAGCTTAGATGCTAATGGACCTTAGCACAACACACTAACTTCAATGCAACATGTAAGATGGGTACCAAACAGTAAGATATAAAATGGGTACTCAACAGTGTAATACGTTTCTTAATTAGGGCATCATTTTTCCATCAAAATTGTCTGAGTTTTCTTTTTTTCCTTTAATAGCTGCGCTCACTAGTTGCTGATCTCAGCTTTTAGCAAACGAAAATTGTCAGACCTTTGCACATTGTGTATTAGCTAGATATCTCCCTGTACTTGTGGATTTGAAAATGCAATTATAGGACTTTAACCACCCCCTCCAGATCTCCCATCTGTGTTGCCTTTGCTTAAACCTTTTTCTTCATCCAAAATACTCCTACCTCTGCTGTGCAAAACACTTTATCTTGGGCTTAGACTTCCTTGGGTCCTTATTACTCCTGCTACTGTATCACTATGCTTAATGGAGAAGATGAAATTTACATAGGAGGCAAACAATCCAGGTTTCTCTCTTCATCTATCATTACACCATCTTACTGAAGCTGGTCCCTTCCTTGTTCAGCCTTCTTCGGTAGACAGAAACAAATCCAAGTTACACAAGACTGCTTACTCCGACTTTAGTCTTGATGAGTCCACATTTACTGGTTCAGCACATTCTTGCTCTCTCTCACTCAAATTATTTTTGGTTTTGCAGGCATCCTTTGAAATACACTTTTAAAATATTTTGAGTTGTGAACTGTTAGATGGAGATAGGATTCCATGAGGGTGCAAGGGCTGTGTCATGGCTTTGGTATGCAGCGTAAGACTCAGGGTCAAATGTGTCTGGGGGTGTGTCCCAGGCTCATGTGGGGCAAGCCACTGTTTCCTTTACTAAAATTCAGCATAAAATTCATACCTGCCTCAGAAGTCAAGCAAGAATTACATAAGATTAAAAAAAATAAAATGTTTAAAATAATATCTTTATCAAATTAAGTACTCAATAAATATAATCTATTAATATATTAATTATACCATTCTAGATATAAAACGATCATCAAAAGAAATCAGAAAATGAGAAACTCTTTGCTTTTTGGAACTCAAGACATCTGGTGCCTATGCCATTTCTGTTGCCAATATTTGGAATGTGCCTCCCCTCTCATTGCTCATTATCTCCAAATATCTAAACCCTACCTTCCCTTTGATGCCAAGTCAAAATGTGACCTCTTCTTCTGAAGCCCTCATTACCCCTAGACTTGACTCCTGCTCAGTGACGATCTTGAAGGTATGGCATTTTTGCAACACATCCTTCAATCCCCATCATCTGGCATAAACCTGGATCACAGTAGGTACTTAATAAATGTCTGTTATATGAATCAATGACTACCTTTCCCCCAGCCTTCATTAATTTCTTCCTCTCCTGATTTTATATATCCTTATTGCACATATTTACCAGGCATCATAATTATTTGTGCATATGTCCCTTCTGCCTTGCAGGACTATAAAGCTTTTTGAGCACATCTACGTCAAAGTGACCTCTGGCTACCCTACAATTCCTTAACACATACTAGACACTGAAAAATACTTTTGAATGAATTAATATCTGCTTTTCTCTATTGCTACAGTATTTTTTGTCCACGGAAGTTTTGTAATCTGTACCAGGAAAATGATTAACCATAACTTGCCTTTGTAGGAAAAGGATTAGCCATAAATTGACTTTTTCTGAGACATCTGTTCCTTAATCTAATGACCAACACTATTTATACAGTTGATCTACCTACAACCCCTTCAACTGTAAAAAGCCTATGGAAAAAATATGTCCAATTCTAGAGGAGAAATATTTTGGCTATCCTTTTGTGACTCCCTTTATCCTTGATGCTCACATATAATCCACATTAAAAGGCTGTGAGTGAGGCAGAAGGCGGATCACGCAACTTACATGAGATCTTGCCTGACACCACCAGATTTGGGCCTTCCTATGGAACTCCTAAGTTTCAGATATTATTATATCGAAATGACTTCTATTGAACACTAATCATTCAATGGTCAGTTAATTTTTATTGAGTATCTCTATGTACACAGGAGACTATGTGGGATGCTACAGAAGATACAAAACAAACTAAGGGTCTGTTCCCTGTTTGGAAGGTAAGATCGATACACACAAGTATATACACACCAGTGAAAAGTAATATACAAACTGAACCCTAAAATTACAGATGTAAAAAAATATATACCACAGACTGGGAGAAAATACCTGCAAAAGATATATCTGATAAAGGGCTGTGATCCAGAATAGTTGTGAGATCCACACAAAGAACTCTTGAAACTCAACAAAAAGAAAACCAGATAGATTTAAAAATGGGCAAAATATCTGAAATTACCAAAAAGAGATACACAAATGGCAAACACATACGTGAAACATACATAGCATCATATATCATTAAGGAATTGCAAGTTAAAACTACAGTGATACACCACTATAAACCTATCAGAATGGCCAAAACCTGGGACACTGACAACACCGAAGGCTGGTGAGAATGTAGAGCAACAGGAACTCATTCACTGTCAGTGGAAATGCAAAGTGATGCAGTTACTTTGGAAGACATTTTAGTAGTTTCTTACTAAATCAAACATACTCTTACTGCATGATTCAGCAATTGAACTCCTTGGTATTTACCCAGAAGAGCTGAGAATTTATGTCCACACAATAATCTGTACATGGATGTTTATAGCAGTTTTATTCAAAATTGCCAAAACTTGCAGGCAACCAAGATGTCCTTCAGTAGGTGAATGAATAAATAAACTGTGGTACATCCAAGCAATGGAATATTATTCAGTGCTAAAAAGAAATGGGCTATCAAGCCATGAAAAGACATGGGGCAGTCTTAAATGCATATTATTATACTAAGCTAAAGAAACTAATCTGAGAAGCCTACATACTGTATGATTTCAACTGTGTGACATTCTGGAAGAGGATAAACTATAGAGACATAAAAGGATACACGGTTGCCAGGATCTAGTGGGGAGAGAGGGATGAATAGGTAGAGCACAGAGGATTTTTAGGGCAATGAATGTACTCCGTATGGTATTATAATGGTTAGTACTAGTCATTACACATTTGCCAAAACCCACAGAATGAACAACACCAGGAGTGAACCCTAACGTAAACTATGGACTTTGTGTGATAATGATGTGCCAATGTGGGTTCATCGATTAAAACAAATTACCACTCTAGTGAGGGATGTTGATGGTGGGGAGACTGTGCATGTGTACGAGCAGAGAATATTTGGAAAATCTTTGTAATTTTGCTCAATTTTTTTTGTGAACCTAAAACTACTCCAAAGAATAAAACTTACTAAAAAACATATGTATGTTATGTGTGTATATATATATATATATATATATATACACACACATATAATAATACATATTTTATATACCAAAGAAAGCTGATTAAAACTTTGTTTGGAAGTACAGTAGGACCACAGAAGAAACAAATTTCTGGGGGTACTCAGGAGTTTACCTGAGATTAGGTAATACCAACAGGAATCAATGTTTCTTCAGCACAAACTGATTTTGCAATGGTCTAAACAATGTATATGTACTTTCTCATTTAACATCCACAACAAACTAATAAAGGAAATACTATTATTATCTCTATTGTGTAAATGGCTTGAAACTTATTATGGTGAATAATTTCCTCAAGGTCACAGAACCAGTGAGGGGTATAAGTGAGATACGAACCCAGTCCTGTCCAACTGCACAGCTGAGGTTAACCAATATCCTATACTTCCTGTCTTGGGAAAAGAAAAAAAATAAAAATTCAGTTGGACAAAAGCAACAGAAAGAGAATTCCAGGTGGGAGAAGTCTGATTAACTTCTGGAAACTTTGCAATCTATGACAGTTTTATGCTTCACTTACTTTTATTTAATATTTCTTCAACACTACTAGTCTATCTCCAGTGTGAACAGAGGCAACAGTCTTTCTGTTACACAAGAATTACGTACATATGTATGTTTATATTCAATTTACAAGCAGTCTGTCTATTTAAGAAGACTTATTAAGGAGAAGTAATTTTTCACAGGATCAGTCTTGAGGCTAAGCAATTATATTTGCTATCTTTTTAATACTAGTAGTCATATTTCTTGCCTGATTGTTGAACCTTTCTAAATATGTCTGAAGACATAGATTGAAATTCTCCTAAGGCTCAACCTCTTCTTTTAATTGTGACTAACAATTTTTAATACAAGGCAAACGGCAAACGCATGGCAGGCTGAAGGAGTAATTTCTTGCACCTGTAGCTAGAGTTTTTTTAAACAGCTACGCAATTTTTGTTCATCTTCCACTGGCTTGTCTACAGCAATTGAAGTTTATCAGAAAGATTTATGACATGGTATTGCAGGCCCTAATAAATGACTTTGGGAAGCTGGGAAAAGTCACTGAAGTTAAAGTTATAATCTGAACCTCATAGGGCTAATTAGAGATACAACCTGAAGTGTCAAGTCAGCAGTAAGAAACACAACACATTATCAATTAAAGCCTCTGTCTAGGCTTGGAGAAGAGGCGGGGAAAAGACAAGATTTGCAATGAAAATAAATGATATGTTTAAACACCGGAGTCAAAAATTAGTCCTTAAAAGCATTTCCTGAACTCTCCGGGAATGTCAATGGGGTCAGCTCTCTGCTTAAAAAGGGACCCTTCCAAGGGATTCTCAAAGTAAGTTACAAAAGGTGCTTTGCATATCTATAAAAGGAACATCTGAACATATACAGATGTGGGGGTTCCAGAAAGCAAGAAAACACTCTACCTCTTCCCCACATCTCTTCTTCTGAGGAATAGGCAAAATCTTCCTTCCCCAACCCAGCTCTTTGACGTCAATTTAAAATATTTTCAGGCAAATCAAGTTAACATTTAATAAACAAACAAACAAAATTTGCATTATGAATGAGGTAACTCTTCTCAAACACTGGACTTTAACTACTGCCAATGAAAACAGGGCGGTTTTTCTTAAGTATTTCTGACTTGATGCTGCTCTTTTCCTGAGATGCAACCAACTAAAAATGACTTAAAAATCCCTGCACCTTCCTGGTATTAATGGAAAGAGGTAGTGGGGTGTTACAGGAAACTAACTTTTTTCATGGTTTTCTTAACTGAGTTACCAAAATAGCAGAAAATTGCCTCTGTGCACATGTGTTTAATGTATCTATGCATGAAAAGCCTTGGGGATAAAGGCAGAAGGAGATATTTTCAGAATGTTTGATTATGATTGTTTTTATCAGAATCTGTTTAGACAAGAAAATCAGAACTGAAAGTAGACATATGTTAAAACATTTTCAGCCCATATCCTTCTGCTTTCATGTTGAAAATTGAGGGCCATAAAATAATAAACATGTATTAGATTTATTGAGTTCCTTTTAGTCAGCAAGATCCCCAAAGTGTTGTGCAAAACAACAGCAACTTTTGAATTAGAAAATTATTACATGTTCCCATGAAGATTATTTAACCCAGATATAAGGAGAATGGGTAATAAAGAGACCTGAGAGGGATTTTCCACACCCTTCTCCTCAATTCATAATTTAAATACAGTCATAAACTGTGAGTAAGCAATATAAGCATTTGTGTGCAGCATATATTTGAGCCTGAAAGATAGAAGGCAGTGTTTAAAAATACGTTTTTAATAAAGCCTATAACACAGAATAGACAAACACCAAGGTGAAGACGGATTACAAGAGCAAGTATTAAATGAATACGCCTTCTTGCAAAAATCATTTCTTGTTATGTGCCTCAAAAAAGAACAATCTTCTTTAGATAGTATTTTAAGCAATTGACTAGTGTGTATGTCTTTACACAGCCACAGAAGAGTTTCAATGAGTACTTCTCACTGATTCAGTGAGCCAAATCATAAAGCCTCAGGCTGTCAGAAAAAAAAAAAAAAAAAAAAAAAAAAATGTAAATTTGGAAAAAAAAAAAAAAAAAAAAAAAAAAAAAAATTGTAAATTTGGACAAGAATGTGACAAAAATATATAAGATAGATTCACCAGCATTTCTAGAGTGAAAGATGACTAGAATTGGCCCACGGCCTCTATTGCTGAAAAAGTTAATGTAATTATTTTTTTATGATATTGTCTAGACTCTCCAGCATTGGCAGAATTTTTGTTCTAAGTCTATGCTGGAAATAAATCAAATAAAGACCTAGGTTTTCTTCCTTCTATTGTAAGAACTATGTCCTCTTCAAGATGAATGTGATTATGGTTTAGCAAATGAATGTGAAGGTAAAGGTGTTTAGGAGAAAACACAAAAGTAAGATCTTAATGTTGTACTTAACAGAATGTGTCCCTTAGTGAGAATACTAAAAAGCAGGATTGTAAGGAAGAAATTCTCCAATGTAAAACAGCTTCCATGTCTTCTGAGAATCTTGTAAAAATATAGAATCTGATTCAGTAGATCTGGAGTGGGCCTAAGAGTCTGCATTCCTCACAAGCTCCCAGATGATGCCGATACTGCCAGTCTGCAGGTAACATCTTAAGTAGCAAGATTATAATGTATGGGGAAGATTCATGGATAGGGTCAGTCTTTTAAAAATCTTTAAATAATTTGAATGTAAATTATATGAAGTTTCTCTGTCTCCTGGTTCCTAAAATCATTGGCTAGTCATAATGAGTGTTTTCTTTTTTTCTTCTTTAGACAAAATTGGAATAGCAGTTTGACTATGACATTCTAATTGGTGTGTGTTTCAACTAGAGGAAGATTATAACAAAAGAGTATTTCTCCAAAATAAAGTTTTCCTTTATTTTGCTTTTATAAGTAGCTCAACAAAAAAGAGAGTGTGGCTCTGTGTTTGATTTTACTTCCTTTAAATTCAAAAGCAGGCACTATAAATAGCTTTAAAAACTATGGTAATGAACTACTGCAGTACTAGGCTCAAGAAACCTGGGGCATTCCTATGGACTTAGTGGCTATTGAGGCAGTCAGACTTTCAGATTTAGCTTCCATCAGCTGTGGATTGGACAGTAACATAATCTAGGACAGAGGTCAGTTTTAGCCTTCCTCTAACATAAGGCTGGAATACATTTTAATTCACCAGCAGGAAGGATTTTGTTGCATGTAAGTTAGAGTTTAAAGCCAGGTTTATTTTTGTTTGAGAAAAATTCTGTGCATCTCAAAAGGCACAATACCTGTGTGTTAACCTGTCTTTTTTTTTTTTTTTCAGTTGGTATTACAGAATTCCTGATAAAGCTTTCCATTTACATTGGCCAGTAGACTAGAACAGATTCCTCACATCTCTGTAAGAGCTTTGTGCTGCTCACTTGATCCAAGTTAAAATCTCTCCACATCTTAATCTGAAAATTAACATACGGGAATTTAATCCTGACATAGCCACTGCATCAACTTGTCTAGTTTACGCTTTGCCAGAATGCCTAACCATTATGTGTCTTTATCTTTTGGAAGGCTAGGTATATTGAAAATCTTTTAAAAATAATTTTAAGAAAAGAATGTAAACAATAGAAATTTATTCACTTTCTTATGGGACACATTTCCTGCTAAATGCTCCCCACAAAGTAAACACCTTAGGGTCTTTTTCATTTGGAAAATGTAAAGAGATATGTAAGTGTGGATATAGGTTCTTCTAAAAAGTCCTAAAAGAAATAAAATTGCAAGTTTTCCTTTGTCTTTCATCAGAGCTTTCTTTGTCATGTCTAAAGCCCCGCAGCAGGAATTAGGGAGATGCAAAACCTTACTGTAAACAGGAAAGGGTTGAAAGAAAAGGTTCATTAAAAAAGAAAAAAAAAACTATCATTTGAATGTAATATGTGAAAAATGTTTCTTCCAGGTTGAGTGAAAAACATACTAAAAAAGTGTAATCCTAGCTCAAGAGATTTTGTTTTAAAATCTTAATTCTGCTAACTAGGCAAAAGGAATTTAAAGATACGGATGTATATAAAGCCTCCTGGTTCACCCATCAGTCTTTGAAACTGCCACACCTAAACTATCTGTTTTAGTGTCATTCTCCTATATTTACTCCAGTCATTTTTATATTTCAGTTTTGCTCTTAATATTTTTTTCCAACAGTATTCAAGAAGAAGGACACCAAAAAAAGCATTTCCATAAGTATTGTAAAAAGTCTCTCTCATGGGTTTGTTTTTAGAAAAATGCTCAGCCATGTTTTTGGTTCAGTGGAAGAAGGAGCCTGTGATAGTTTTAACACGTGTACCCAATTAGTTGTTCTGGACTTCAGCAAATGTTCTGCTTGGAGCAGCTGTTAACAGATTCTTGCTCTATTGTTAATCAAAAAGCCAATAATAAAGAGGCAAATTAAAAGGCAATTTAATATTATACATCTAATTATTCACTTTGTTTCTCATATAAGTGCAATCTCAGTTCAATGCAATGCTTTCAAAGAAAATATATATAAGGTAGAGGAAAATATCAATATAAAATTAAAATTTAAAAAAATGGTACTATATACACCTTTGTAAAATATGACTAGGAAACTCCGAAAAATGGTCAAGGACTAAGTTCCAAATACATACGTATGTACACACACCAACATGCACACATGCATACACACATAAATGAATGCATATATTCTCAGGCAAAAAGTAGACCTTAGGCCCAGAAACAAGATATTTGCAAAGTATTGCTCAGAATACTATTTATAGTTTATTTTTAGGGATAAACACATTAATGTAACTTCATCTTCAAAACTTTTTAAAAATAATTACTTTTCAAAATAGGCAATGTGCTATGTAATGGAGACGCACCTATCTACAACAGGAAATGAAAATACAAACGTCCATTCCCGCAGTCTTAGATTGTTGTTTAAATATAGATATATATTTCATTAAAATATATAAATTAAGTCATTGACCTTTACTGATTTGATAATAGTACTTAGTCTCTATTTATTAAATATTGTCATCTTTCTGGAATTTACTATAATAGATACAGGTTAAGTTATTAGAAATTAATCTTTTCACATATTATTAAACAAAACCTCTCACTTATTCTGTCCTCACTGCGGCAACCACTGATGCCACCAAAGTTATATTTCCACTAAAGCATTTTAAGGGAATTTTGAGTAAGTTACTTACCGATCATTTGATGAGATCTGTTGACTAAATGTGGTTTTAATTGCTGATACTTGAACTTAGAGTGTGATACTAACAGGATTTATTATTCACTAAGCACTTACAATATGTCAGACAATGTTTTAAGCACTTTAGTTATCCCATCTTTTTTTTTTTTTTTTTTTTTTTTTTTTTTTTTTGAGACCAAGTCCTACCCTGTCACCCAGGCTGGAGTGCAGTGGTGCAATGTGAGCTCACTGCAACCTCTACCTCCGGGTTCAAGCGATTCTCCTGCCTCAGCCTCCCAAGTAGCTGGGATTAGAGGTGTGCCACCAAGCCCGGCTAATTTTTTGTATTTTTAGTGGAGACCGGGTTTCGCCATGTTGGCTAGGCTGGTCTCGAACTCCTGACCTCAAGATCTGCCTGCCTTGGCCTCCCAAAGTGCTGGGATTACAGGCATGAGCCACTGCCCACTGCGCCCAGCCTTATCTCACCTCATTTAATCCTTATAATTATTTTAAAAAGTAGGTAGCAGTATAAACTCCATTTTACATATGATGAAACTAAGGCACAAAGAACAAAGATCACACAGCTAGTCAGTGGTAGAACTCTGTATGTGGGTTCCACATCTGCCAGAGGATGTATGTAAGTGATGTGCAAACACTACTCCATTTTATGTAAGGGACTTAAACATTAACATTACGGATTTTGTTGTGGTCTGTGTGTGGGGGAATGTTTCTGGAATCAACCCTTGGAGGAACAACTGTACCTTATACACTACGTTGAAGGCTCACAATAAAAGTCTTTCAACCAGGAGAACATAGAGTAAGACACAAAACTGTGGGATATAGACTATGCCTCTTTTGATTAGCATGGAAGAAAACATCCTAGTATTTTGTTATTGGAAGAAAACATCCTAGTACTTTGTTATTAAGGATTAGTGAGATTGAATCATTGATGTACTTACAGCAAATCTAAAGTAAACCATACAAAACAGAACTTTCCTCAAGATTACTAGAGGTCAATAAAGCTATGGGTTATTTACAGTGTAGTATGAAACAGCATACAACCGTAAGGAGAAGGACATACTAAATAAACAAAACTTGCAAAGGCAATTTTCTTCAGAGAATCTCCTCATCTACAAAAATATATTTCAAGAGGAAGTAGTATAGTTACTGCGTTTTCATAAAAGGTCTGTTTGGTGATAACATATGCTGAACACAACTAAAGGCAGTCCTTCAAGTCCAGGCAGCCAAGCTGCAGTACAGCAGATACAGTTGCTGTTTAAATATCCCTTCAAAAAAAAAATTCCGTTTGTTTACCAAAATCTATTCACACTTGTTGAAAAGCATCTTTCTTCACTTATCTGAATGTGACAATGAATCAAAAGTACCTTCTCTTCTGTTATCAGAGGTGATAATGGAGAACTGAGATCCTCACCAGAGGCTGAAAGATGTCTTTTCAGTGCTCTTGAAAGCAGAGGCTAATTTTTCCAAACAAAAATTTCTCCCTAAGGAGATGTATTAATGAGGTCCAAAGTAATGCTTAATACTTGACTACTCTAATTAACTCAAGCTGACTGGCCAGAAACCCTCTTTCCCGTGGCCTATATGGGAGAGATCACAGAAGTGCATGGTAACCCCATCCCCACTTGCTGTTTTCACAAAACATAGGCTTTGTTCTTTGTTTGGCGGTTGTGAAGACATTTCAATCTCATCTGACATCACCTCCTCACATGGAAGAAGTGTGCATAGAAACACCTAGCAGCAGGCTGCTTGTCTCAGTGTGTGCCATAACCCTTGCTAGGACAAAGACTCATTTCCAGCTCCCAGAGTAGCATCCATTAACACATGTTCCTTGAGAAATCTGACTTTTCTTTTCAAAAATGGGAACAAATGTATTCTTGCTATACTTTTTTCCAAATGCTCCAAATACACAATAAATCATCAAGTAATCAGGCCTAGTTATGTGATTCCCAGCTTTCAATGCAGGTATATTAGAGGAATTCATTTATGCACTCGTTTGTCTAGCACATCTATTGAAAATCTTCTACATGGTAGATACAAGGCTAAATTGCTTTCATTGAATCTTTCCTAAGCAACTGAGCCCAGAAAAATTTGTCTTCTCTCTGTTTGCTAGAGCGATAGATACTAAAGTATCTATAATACTCAATTTATTAGTAGTAAATTAAAAATGTAATTACATTTATTTCAACTTACATTTACCGATGAGTACCTTCGATATGCCAGGCCCTTTTCTAAATGCCAGGGATACAGTAGTGGAACAAACAGACAAAAACCTCTGCCCTCCTGTAGCTTTAATTCTACAATGGAGGAACAGAAAATGACTTCAATAAGTGAATGAAATATATAATGTGAGAGAGAGGTAAAAGAAGTGAGCAGGTGGCACTGAAAGAGTGGCCAGAGAAAGCCTCACTAGAAAGGTGAACTTGTAAAGATGAAAGGAGGTAAGGAACCATGTTAATGTCTGGGAAAAAAGCATTCAGGGCAAGGAAAGACTACAAAGAAAGGCTTGGAGGTGAAAGCAAACATGGTAGTTGGTTGGAGGAAAGGAGTCATGTGGTTGGAGGAAAGTAAATAAGGGTTAAAATGTGCGAGGGGTGCAGTCAATGGAAAACTTTTGGATTTTACTCTGGGCAAGACAGGTACTCATTAGAAGGTTTGGAACAGATAATTGACACAGTCTGATTTAGGTTTTAAAAAGCTCATTCTCAGAGTCTTTGGGAATCATTGAAAAGAGTCTGAAACACAAGTTCAGAGAACAATTAGTAGACTATTGAAATACTACGAAGTGATTAAATTTTATTGAATTTTAATTATAATCAAGTCACATTAAGGTAGAGGCAACGAGATTTACTGATAGACTGGATGTGAGGTGCAGGATAAAGGAACTGCACCTTGAACTCAAGATGATTTCAAGGTGTTTGGAAAAGGCGACAGGCAGTATAAATTGCTATCCCTTCAGATGGATATTGTGGAAGGAGCAAATTTTGAAAGGAATATCAAATTCATTGTTGACAACCTAAATTGGTATAAAATCAGGTAATAAAAAGGGGATATGAGTTTAGAATATAAAGGTAAAATTTGGATGTATTACATACAGACGGTATTAAACGCCACGAGAGAGAATGGGATCTCCAGGGGAGTGGATATAAATAGAAAAAAGAAGAGGCCCAGACCTGAGCATTCAGGGTGTTGAGGAAGAACCAGAAAAGGAGACCAAGGAGAAATAACAGGAAAAACAGAAGAAAACCCAGGAAAGTGTATAGCTCTAGAAATCAAGTGAACAAGTGTTTTGCTGAGGAGGGACTGATCAACGATGTAAAATGCTGCTTGTAGTCCATGAATATGAAGACTGAGAATTGATATTAATGGTTACTGTTCACCTTAATAAGAATATTGAATACATATGTACCTAACTAAATTCTAGACTCCTGGTAGTCAGGACTTGTCTTAAGCAGGGAATTGAAACTGAGTCAAATTCGAAAGTTATTTTATACTTAAGTTGTCTAGAACTCTGAACATCATTTTTCATATCACATATGATATTTCAATATAGATTCTAGTGGCTTCTCAAGAAAGCCTACTTCTTCCCGTTGTGAATACATAGAACCAGACCAAAATAATAGAACCATAAAATGTTAAAGTATCCAGTTTGGTGATTATTACAAATGCATACAGTTGTATCCACCACAGCAGCAAGATAAAAAATATTTCCATCACCCCAAAAACTTCCATTGTACCCTGCTGTGCTCAGTTCCCTTCTTCCACCCCAACCCCTGACAATCATTTTCAGACTTAACCTCCCTGCAATTTTGACTTTTCTAGAATGCCTTAGAAGTAAAATCATTTAAGAATTTCAGTTTTACACTATTATTTAAAAATAATTTCATCAGTAAATATATACCAACCATAACTTATATGTTTAAAATATATCTTTTCTTCTCATTACCACATCTTTAGTCTTAAAATGGTCCTCAGAGATCCCAGTTCCTCTTCCTACGACCTTAGCATCTAGAAGTTCTTTAGCCCCTTTGAGTTTATAAATCCATTGATTTATAACTCATCATACATTTATTAATAATTATTTCAAGGAATAGTCAGAACTTATTTGCATATGTATACAAACATAGATATGAATATATGTAATATGTATACAAAAATATATATGTACATACACGAGTAACAACAGAAAATGAGTTCTGACTACTCCTTGAAATAATAAATTATTAAATTTTTATTAAATAATAAATTATTAATAATTAATAATTAAATAATAAATTATTAATTTATTATTTTGGAACTGTCTCTAATCCTTTATATTCTGAACATTGAGCACAATACCAGTGACTGTAATGGTCCTATAATCAATTATTGATCTGTAGAAAATGTTGCAGCTACATTACCTATGAAATCAGAATGTTAGTTCTCAGTAGTCCTAAATTTCAGAAGTAGCATTTGAACGTAAAAATTAGCACATTTGAATACAGTCTACGTAATCTTTGTCGTTGTTTTTTTTTTTTTTTTTTTTAATTCAAAGTCTCTTAGTAACACAGAAGTGTATTTCCAGAGTTTTCCCTCTTATGTGCCTTTAAGCATATAAGATTACACATCTGGCTTTGTACCAAAAACAGGGCCCAAGAGGATATGAAATCCTGGGGATAACGGAAACCTAGCTATTTCTTTTTCAAGAATTTTTTTCAAACTGAGCCAGAAACTGAAAAGACAGATGAAACTGGGATAACCCGGTGACAAGAGAGCAAAGATAAATTATGTCTCCTTCCATAAAAACATTAAGGTCTTGGCTTTAATATTAATATTTTTTGGTTACAGTTAAGCTTTAAAGTTAATGAAATTCTCATTTGTATGCTGATCTTGGGACATGAATACCATGTTGTAGATGGGATAGAAATTAGCAAAAAAGAAAATTAAGGAAAAGAAAATGAAAAATTCCCATAGAGTTTAACATGCATACACATACGCCCACACTCATATGTGGGTAATATGAGAGAACCTGGATATTTTTTGGAGGTTGCCTTTTTGCAGGAGTTGAAACTTCATCATTTTGCTGCACTTTCCTGTGGTATAACCTAACTAAGATTTTTGAGCAAAAGGTAGTTTTCGTTTTTGGAAAATTATGAGTAACTTATACGTGACCTGTTTACTTCATTAGGAAATATGCTGTTTTATTCAATGGATCATAGGAATAGAACGAAGCAGAACAACAGCAGAAAAGAAAACAATCACAGTCTTGGAAATAAAAACATATTTCATCCATTTTGGCACCAAGACTGAATTAAAATGCTGCCACTAGGCAGGATTTTAAACATATGCCCTTTTCGGCATACAATTTTAATACAGAAATTGACATATTAGGCATGCAGCACATATTAGAACATTGCTCTTTCTGCTGCAGGTGTGTTTGACTGACCCCGAATAAATGTCAAGAAAAACACATTTCCTATCTTTTTTTCTGGCTATAATTCACCTTCTCTTAATATTTAACTATTGCTCCATCATTATAACAGGCACTCTGTTTAAGTGGTGGGTACAGGTAAAATTCAGCAGATAAAAAATAATCATATTGGAATATACTAACTGTAATGGAGATTTTTGGTTGAGAAAAATAATTGGTACTGCTAATATAACTGATATAGTCATCACATTTCCTATAGATTTACAAAAAATTTTTTTTAAAAAGCAAGTAAGATATAATAGAAGCAAAAATAGAAGGTGAATAATTTTCTGTCTTTGGAATCAGTGTACTTTATTATTAGACATTCATTCTAAGCCTACATCAGAAAATACTTGAAGCAAATAAATAGAGAACAGTTTTCTTTTCTTTTTTCATTCCTTTTCTTCAAGAGAACATCTCATTAACATTCATAGAAACTGTGCCCAGAAAAAGCCATTAACATTAATGGAAACTATGCATAGAAAAACCCCTAGATTAGTTTTTGGTCTTTTAAGGAGCTTATGCATTGCTGCCTGTCCCAAAAAAGACAGGATGGGAAGATAGTAATCACATTGTTGCCCCATCTCTTTAAATTATATATTTCATTAAATTATATTTAATAAATCCTGAGTTGGAAACAGCACAAGGAAACTCAAGCTGCAATAATATTTACTCTCCCAATAAACCAGGAGCTTTCACAAACTCACAAACCATGTGTCTTACTGAAAGTCACTGAACAAGTTATATGACCATGATTCTCATGAGCATCCTCTTTGTGCTTGCAATTACGCTGTCTGCCAGGAGTTGAAATGATTAGCAGTAAATATAAATTTAATAGCTCTGCTTTGCAGTTCCCCAGTCACTCTTGGTGCCTCCATTCACTAGGGAGATAATGTGAATCAGACCCTATCAACTAAACATATGACAGTAGTTGAATCTGAATTAAATATGAGGGAATCTTAAAAGGGCAAGGTAAAATAACAAGAAAAATTAAAACATGTTCTCTATTTAATAGCCACTTTACATTTACACCAAAACACTGTGCTATTTTTTATAAATATGAGCCAAACTCAAAGTATGAGTACATAAATCATATATAATCTAAAATTTTTAAAAACCTGATAAAAAGAATGCTTGAAAAAGTATAGGTTTTCTTTTTTTGTCACTTGAAAGAGAATAGTGAAAAACATTTGCATTTCAAATATCATTTTGCTTAGCTGTTAGCGTCCCTTAGAGTTCATTTTTCTGAAATTTACCAATACTTTCTCATCCTCTTTCACATCATCATCAGCGCTCCACAGGAAACTGGCAATAGGTATCAATTTAATGTGCCTTCTTTACTAGGGTGCCTTACTATATGTCTTATCACTTATCTCTCAATATAGGAGACACAAAACTAGAAGATAGCAATGACCAGCAAGTCTTGCGGCTATGCTGTAGAATGATGATGAAGTATATAAAATATGGAAAGTCTTTATGCTTTGTTTTTGTTCTCATCAGAAATAGGCCCTAAGTATTAAATTGTAATAAAATATTCCTTCATACTTTCTTTCAGGTACAATAAAGGTCAGATAAAGTAAGAAGCAAAAGAAAAAGAGTCAAGGAAGAGAAGAACACTTTTCAGCTTAGCTTGATGGCAAAGGGCTTTTAAACACTTCTCAAGGAACATTAAGCAAATATGAGCCTACTGAAAACAACTTTCCTTGATTTTACTCCCCAGTTACTTTCATTCTTCTCTGTAACTTCCCTTATCCTTTCATCATAGATGTCTTCCTTCATCACTATTCAATATTTAAAACAGCTGAAAGATTGGTTACTGGGTAAGAAAAACAGATACGATAGCTACCAGGTTAAGCAGAGATATCTTTGAGCTCTACCATGATAGCTGAGATGTTTGTCCTGCTCAACACTGCCTGGCACATGGTAGGAGCTATAGGTGAAAAGATATCTCTGAGAAGATATGAGTTTGTTGGTACGAGGGCAAAGCATGGAGGAAAAAAGAAAAAAGAGATGGAGAAAGACCATGAGTCATAATGACACCTTTCATCCCTTTGAACCAACTTTTCTTGAGTCCATGGTATTACATGCTCTGATGCTTTAGCCAATTAAGTTAAATCCATCCTTACGCATTTTAAAGTATTCGAACTAAAACAATATCATCAGGAAACATGTGAGTAAAAGAAGGGCCACCTCATACCTTTTGGCAATAAAAGGCAGAGTTTAAATTATAAATATTTACAGAAATATATACACCAATGGATTTCCAAGAAAATGTGAATGATATGCCACTTAGGAAAATAAAATGGATCTCACGGTATAAAATTAATCTCACTGGAATTGCTGAATACACATCTGATGCTCAAAAAGAATACTCCAAGAAAATATAAATTGTTTAAATATAAAGAGTCTTAATAAGCAGGATGTTAAAAAATAAATAAAGTGACAGGGGGTGCGGTGGCTCAAGCCTGCAATTCCAGCACTTTGGGGGGCTGAGGCAGGCAGGTCGCCTGAGATCAGGAGTTTGAGACCAGCCTGGCCAACATGGCGAAACCACATCTCTACTAAAACTACAAAAATTAACCGGGCATGGTGGCGGGCGCCCGTAATCCCAGCTACTCAGGGGGCCGAGGCAGGACAATCACTTGAACCTGGGAGGTGGAGGTTGCAGTGAGCCGAGATCACACCACTGCACTCCATCATGAGCGACAAGAGTGAGACTCCATCTCAATAAATAAATAAATAAATAAATAAATAAATAAATAAAGTTATGATGAATAACAAATCAAACGGAAGCAAACATCCTCAAGGTGGTAAAACTCAAGAAAAACCCTATGATTTTGCTGATCTCTTAGCTGATGCCACAGAAAGCCAAACACAAACAAACAAGAGAAATTATCCTATCTGAACACATCAGTTTTATGATATTTATGTAACCACTAAAGCATTTTTTTGAAGTATAACTGATGCAAAACTGGAGGAATGCAAAGTCAGCTTTCTTTGATCAAAGCTCCTATAACTTCTGCTTAAAACAATAATTGGATATAGTTTGGACTACTCCACATACATTCTTTCACTAAAATTGGACATAATTTAGTGAAGCAAGATGCTGAGAAGTCTACTGCCTTGGCAGATTTCCACTGAAATATGTTTAAAAGCACAGTTTTTCTCCACATGGAAAATAAATTGTAGAAGATTAAATGTGAGTTTATATAGGATTACTTTTTTTAATAAAATAATTATCAGATATCCAAAAAGGGAGGAGAATTAGCAAGTTTAAGAAAATTTTATCTTGCTTGAACAATAACTAAGTTTCATAAACCATGCTCCATGTGTCCTAATATAAAAACAAAACTATTAATTTTAATGTACAGGGCTATGAAATGGGATTTGGAAATTATGTTGCTAGACCAATTTGGTTCCTTTAAAAAAGGCAATCTTTATAGACGCCCAGCAAAAAGAAAGGAGGGCCTACTTAGAGCCACGTTAGAATCATGTACTGTCCAGGTGTTAAGAAAGCCACTTTGGCCGCTCCAAAAACAACAATAAAATTATTTACTTTAATGCAAGGCAGAAAGTCTCCACATTAAGTTTTTGAATTTTTACTTGAATTGACTCCAAAACAAATCAAATTGAATTATAGTTGAAAGTTAAGTGAAGCTAAATATAATTTATATTTTCTATATCCTATTCCAAAACATATATTTTCTATGTAATACTCCAACCTATAAATGCCAGACATTATGATCAGCACATAGGTTATCTCATTTTTTCTTCCATAACTACTATATAAGCAGGTTATTATTCTCATTTTACAGATAAGAAAACTTGGAGACTGTAATTAAGTTTTCAAAGGCCTCACACGGTTTTGTCGCTTCTTTCCACTGATGTCCTCCCTAGTCTTGTTCTGATGTGTGCAGGAGTAAAGATTTCTATTTTTCCATCTGGAGGAATTTCTTAGCGGCCCACTCCCTTTAATCTGTGTTGAGAGCTCAAAATTTCCCTCAATTCTCTTGATTCACTCCAAAATAAGGATGTTCTGAAGATGGTCACAGACAAACAAGCAGGGGGGCAGCTTTTAGTAGAAGGAGCAATAATGTCCTTCTTAGGCATCCTCTTCTCAGAAGAAATCAACATGCAGCCCATAAAAAACAGAACCCCCATCTCCATGGCTGCTTCCCAGAGCTCAGAGAACCAATCCGCCTCCCCAAGTACAAGAGCAGCAAAAGAATTGGGGTTAAAATCTTAACTAGAAATTAAGGAGGTATCCTCTACTTAAGTAGATTTCAAACTATGCTCCAAGGAATGCTGTTACATAATATATTCTATATTCTGCCTCTACTGGAAAGAAAAACATGCAAACAAACAACACCCCAAATAACCAAAACCAAACAAAGTACTCTGCATGTGAGCACATTTGGAAACTCTAAATTAAATTAAGTTCAGCTTTATACTGTTTTCATTATTAACCATTTATATGTTAATCAGCATTATGATCTCCAAAAAGGCTTTAAGTTCATTTATCATCTGCTGAAGTAGTTCGGAAATCTTGCTTCATATATCCTCCAGGTGAAGACCTGAAAAGAGCAGCTGCAGCCCAAGGCATTTGGTTGAGGATTCAGGGACTTGGAAGGCCAATTCTTTTCCAGATGTAATAACTAATAATATTTAATATACAATTTTGACCAAAAATATTTTTGCATGAACATGGCCCAATGTATTTTACTTAAGTATATCTTTATCGGTACCATATTAAGAAAAGCTTATTCCTTCCTGAAACCATGTTTAGGCATCAGTTGAGCACCTCTGAAACTCATTTTAATTTTGCAGGACTCTCAGATTATTAGGAAGCAAATATTCAATGGGGTCAACTTAGACAAGATTTCCAAAAATGTGTTCCTCAGCTTGGGTTGAAAGCTGTAAACATGTTCATTATTAATCTTCAAGAGAATAATATTTATGCACTTAATTTTCCACTTAATTAATCATTAACACCTTTGTCCCAGAGCATCCTAAAAGGCTAATGTTTCAAGGACTATCCATCTGCTTGAATACCACTAACAAAATTTTACTGTTTAAGTTTATTCAATTATCATGAATAATGAATTAGAGTTTTCTTTGGTCAGTTTACCTCTTCAAGATACCACTAAGCTCAGTCTTGTAATCTCTAACAAAGTCCAGTTTTGAACCAGTTACAATTTAGGAGGTTTAGCTGTCATTAAGATGCGAATGACTCTTCTAGAGGACATGGACGTTGTCTTGTACATCTCTGTGATCTCCAAAGAGCTGTGCACAGAATTGACACTAAGTTCAATAAATGTTTCTTCAATATACGAAGAAATGCTCTGTTGCCACTTAAAGTGCAGAGCAGTTTTCATTTTCAAAGCACTTTATTCACATTAATTCGCTATTTACATTTTGCTGATGGGTAAACAGCTGGAGAGGCTAAATGGGCTGTTTTAAAGGCCAGACAGAGAAAATCCCACCTGTCAGGAATAAAAATTTGTGATTACCAGTCATATGTCCCTGGATTTTTCCAGGAAAAAAACAGGGGCACAAACAAAGGCCACCTAGGCAGTGGTTATTCTACTGTCAGGACAAGTAAATAGTAGGTAAAGAAACAAGTACACTAGATGGTCCCAACAGCTCTATTGAACAAGTATGGGGAAAAAAAGTTATTTTTGTTGTGGTTTTCAGTGAGTGTGTACGTGTGTATGTGTGTGTGAGCAGTTTTGATACACACTGTGATGCAGAATTACCTTCTTCCATTTGCAATTCTAAAACAACTTCCAGGTGCCATGTGCTGTTTACAAAGGAATTGAAATACATTTGACCTCAAGCATATTTTGCTCTTGCAATGTGTGCTAATTTTATAGATCTAAAGGCAGCAGCAACATCATCATTTCAAAATAGACATTAAGACAATTAAAAACCCCATGTAGAAGTGAGGAGCGCCTCTGCCAGGCCACCCAACCGTCTGGGAAGTGAGGAGCGCCTCTGCCCGGCCGCCCAACCGTCTGGGATGTGAGGAGCGTCTCTGCCCGGCCACCCCGTCTGGGAAGTGAGGAGCGCCTCTGCCCGGCCGCTGTGCAACCTTCCAAGTGTGAAGTGACAGCCTTGTGTGTGATCTTTTCTGCCTTCCCCAAGTTTCCACTTTCGACATTAAAGTTTACTTTTTAGTTAAAAGTTTAAAAAAAAAAAAAAAAAACCCATGTAACTCTACTGCAAAGTAAAGTTCTCATGGAGACTGTGAGGTGTGTACAGATATGCTACGCCATATGTTTCTTTATGCGATAGTTTATGTCCCAAAACTCTTATCTTTTTTGTTTGTTTGTTTGTTTGAGACGAACTCTCGCTCTGTCGCCCAGGCTGGAGTGCAGTGGCACGATCGCGGCTCACTGCAAGCTCCGCCTCCTGGGTTGACGCCATTCTCCTGCCTCAGCCTCCCGAGTAGCTGGGACTACAGGGGCCCACCACCACACCTGGCTAATTTTTTTATATTTTTAGTAGAAACGGGGTTTCACCGTGTTAGCCAGGATGGTCTCGATCTCTTGACTTTGTGATCCGCCCGCCTCGGCCTCCCAAACTGCTGAGATTACAGGCATGAGCCACCGAGCCCGGCCCAACTCTTATCTTTTTAAAATGACTCTTTTGATGTGAACTGGGGGGAGGACAGAGATAAGACTTCTTGGCCATGTATTGCTTCAGTTCTCAGTTGTGTTTCTCTTTATTCCTTGGAAACCTTGACTTTCTCCCAGTAGCTTCCTAGAAGGAAAATTTGAGGAAAGGTCTCATGTACATAGAAACTGTGTGTATAGAGAATAGTCAAGTTACGAAAGTACTCTATGTAACTTCTAAAGGTCTGGATTTAAGGTTTTTTTTTTTCCTTGCCGTCTACTTCTCTCCATCCTGCTAAAATCTTAGTAATTAAGTCCTAAGAGACATCTTCCTTTTATACCCAAAAAAACACTTGATGAGATAGAAAGGAGCTGCATTACACTATACTTCGTTTGGGTGTATCTTAGGAAGAGATCCTGTTCCCTTAGGAAGTGCAAGGGAGGTGGTGAGGACATAAGCAATCAGGACCAAAAGTGTAGGTGCTATTCTTTTTTTTTTTTTTTTTAATGTATGTTTTGTTTTTTTTTTTATTATACTTTAGGGTTTTAGGGTACATGTGCACAATGTGCAGGTTTACACCTAATGCTAAATGACGAGTTAATGGGTGTAGGTGCTATTCTACAAGCAGTAATTTAGTATCAGGTGTCAGATGAAGACAGCAAAGAATGCTGTTTTGAGTAATTGGAGATGGCAAATCCCCATGTAGCTGGCTTAGGCTCGGACTGGCAGGAACATGACATTCAATGCTTGAAGATGTAGGGAAAGTGGCTGAGGCAGAGTGCTGGGTAAGGGCAGGACTGAGGCCCCCAGGGAACCTTTGTTCCTAGATTAAAGAGGTTGGTTGGAAATGGGCCTAAGTACAGCCTCCAGTGTGGAGGTTGCTGACAACTCAGAAATCTGGTTTCAGAGGAGGTCTGAAGAAAAGTTAATGCAAGATAGTTTGTTAGATCAGAACAACCACTGAAAATTCTCCAGAGGAAATAATTGCGCTTATAACATAGGTGGAGTACATATGCCACACCCATATGACACCCAAATCTTCATCAGCCTGTATAGTACCAGACAGACCCTTCTTTAGGTCCACAGGGATTTTTTTAATTCCTGACAATTTCTAGATTCTGATCCAAGGTGACAACTCAAGAAAAAAGTTAGTAAACTAGTTGTGTTCTGGAAAAGAAAAGTAAATTAAAGCCACAGATAAGGGAGAAGAAAAACTTCTATGCTTGGCCAGGTAAAGACAAGCTTTCTCTAGGAAGTACTTACAGTCACATAAATACTCAAGAAATCACAGACTTCTGGAGCAAGAAGGCTCTTGGTTATCGCCTGGACTAACAGTTGCTATTAACTGATTAAAAAACTAAAGCCATGAGGAATTATTTTATGAAATCATACATCTAACTGACAAAATGAAGACTAGGATACATTTATTTGCTTGTGTCTAATACTCCTCTTCAATTTGGAAACCTCCAATGAAGCAGAACACTTAATAAAAGTTAATTAGGAACAGGTACTGCTGAGACCTTCTCTAAACCCCAGGAGCAGATGCATCTCTTTCACTTGCCTGGTTACCTGAATGTAACTAAACGTGCCATCTGATTTGAACAAACAAACCTATTCTTGTATTTCCTGGGAAGATGAGCCCCTGGATATGAAAACCTCACACTTTTAAGGCAAAGGACTTCAAAGTAGTCCAAGGGTAAGTCAATCAGTAAAGGAATATAACTATAGACAAGTACTGTGTGATCTGGTGTTAATCTAGAACTATCACATTTTTTTGAAAAGCAACAAAAACGGTGTTGAGGTATAGCTGCCAAAACCAATTAAAAGTAACCAGAAAAAAAAAGAAAAAAAAAAAGAGAGAACACTAAGCAAAGATAACAGGTCTTCTCTCACCATATTTCTAACAGAAATGCATGGCCATCATTAAGGATATTCTGCAAAACCTATTCAAGAAAGACTGCATGTGGTGGATAACCAAATAAAATTTCCTTGTACAGTCAATGTCTTGGCATGCAATGGGTCCCGAGGCATAAATGCAAACCATTAACAAAGCTTTATTAAGAAAGCCTTCACCATGCTTTGGGAAGATGTTTGATAGAATTCAGGTTAAGTGTTGATCAATAACCTGGAAATCAAAAGAACCGATCACAGAAGCAAAAACAGCAGATTTAGGCAGATTCCCAGCCCCCTCCCAAATGTGAGATACTGACACCAAGCACAAGAAATCATTGCTTTTTCTCTCCCTTCCTTCCCCCATCACACATACCAATGCCTTTTCCTCTTAAGTCTCCTAGCTGCAAATATTTCTTAGTGAAGTCTGTTTTACCCCTTTTACACCCACAAACTGAGTCGCAGGTTGTACATTTTGTGATACCATCATTGATGAAATTGATGAAAGCCTCTAATGGCATTAGAAAACCCTGAAATAGCACAGCTGATATATACCTGGCAGGTAATTGCTTAAAACACCAGCAGAGATGGATGTCTAATCTATTCTTAAAAATATGAGCAGACAGATAGCAGTTCACCCCTCCACTGCCTCTTTCTCTTTCTCCCCCAACAATTCTGCTAGTTCATTTGAGTGTTTCAGACAAGAAAGCAAGAATATTACGCACCAGAATATAATGTGGCCTTTCTTGCACAGCTTCTCTTTGCAACCCCAAAGCTGCCATTTGCAGCTTCAAGGCAACAGAAAAGCATGCTTACTGTTACTTAAGATTAAATTATTGATAATAAGCAGATTTATTGACTCACGTTTTAAATACATATTTATTTAGGCACTCTACTAGATGCTGGGCAAAGTGATAACCAGAAATAACCAGCCAGAAACACTTTCCACAAGTCATTACAAGAGATTTAAGTCACAGTAAAAAGGTGAATGAGAATAGATGAAAGGTTTTAGGGGGAACCCCATACTCAAACTCTCCCTCAGAAAAACAATTATTATGTCTTTTCCTACAAACTGTAGAGTAAAAGAAGCTGCCCAATAGCGGTGGCTCACACCTGTAATCCCAGCACTTTGGGAGGCTAAGGCAGGCGGATCACGAGGTCAGGAGATCCAGACCATCCTGGCTAACACAGTGAAACCCCATCTCTACTAAAAATACAAAAAATTAGCCGGGCGTGGTGGCGGGCGCCTGTAGACCCAGCTACTCAGGAGGATGAGGCAGGAGAATGGCGTGAACCTGGGAGTCAGATCTTGCAGTGAGCTGAGATTGCGCCATTGCACTCCAGCCTGGGCGACAGAGTGAGACTCCGTCTCAAAGTCATAAAAAATGATGAGTTCATGTCCTTTGTAGGGACATGGATGAAACTGGAAAACATCATTCTCAGCAAACTATTGCAAGGACAAAAAACCAAACACCGCATGTTCTCAGGCACAGGTGGGAATTGAACAATGAGAACACATGGACACAGGAAGGGGAACATCACACACCGGGGACTGTTGTGGGGTGGGGGGAGGGGGCAGGGATAGCATTAGGAGATATATCTAATGCTAAATGACGAGTTAATGGGTGCAGCACACCAACATGGCACATGGATACATATGTAACAAACCTGCACATTGTGCACATGTACCCTAAAACTTAAAGTATAATAATAATAAAATTAAAAAACAACAACAAAAAAAACAAAAAACAAAACAAAACAAAACAAAACAAAAAAAGAAGCTGCCCAATAATGTCTGAACAAAGTGGAGGCCATGATTATTTTGACTGTCGTGTTTAAACTTTCATGTAGGAGAGAAGGATTCGCTAATTGGTTTTCAGTCAAATAATTCTACTGAGGAAAAAGTAGTATTCTTGAAAGAAAATTGAGACATAACATGGATAATGTAAAGCCTATATTTAATCTTGGTAAATTCCATTGTCTTATTTTCGTGTAGATGTCAAACATATCAGCAAGGAGAAAATGGTTCAAAAATGCAACCCAGGGAATTGCCCTACTTTTCCTACTTGCCCAGTCTTCAATACAATAGATCTTTATTCTGTTCTCATTTTCTCTAACAAAATCTCCTTGTTCGGAAGAGTCAAAGGAATAAATGGTTGGAAGGTTAATCTCCTAATTAATTTCTCCCTGCATAAAATAAATTATTTAATTGTGGAAATTATTATGCAGCTATATAGGGAGAGCATATCCATTTTTTTCAGAAAGAAGTTGAGCAAGCCTGACTTACGCCAAGAGAAAAAATAAAAATTCCTGAGAAAAATAACAAATTGTTCAAAATGAGCTGGATAAAGTATCCAAATCAAGGGAACAAGTTCATTTAAATGATTACTCAAGAAATCTTGATGGTGATCTAAATTCAAAGTTGCTTTTGTTTTTCTAGGAGGCCTGGCTTACAGAACGAACATGATAGGTTCCTAGGATGTATCTTAATTTTGTACTTCATTTAATATCGTTAAAATAATTTTGTCTCTAATATCACAGCTTGTAATATCTCAAACAACACTGATTACTGATTGGTAATGAACCATACTCTACAGATATTCAATCTCTATCCTTTCCTTCCCTAGAAAAAGGTTCATGGACCCCGGGATGTATTATACACTGCTTATAGCATTTTACTGCAACTTTAAGGCAAAGGGAAAAAAACGTCTCTGTCCTAATCAGGCATAACAGCCATGAAATCCTATGTGCAAATTGAATATCAAACTAACAATGCTTTTACTAACCAAAATCCATTATCTAAAAGTTTGAACAAATGGAAAATAATTTATTTATTTGTTATGGTCCCAATTAATAAAATGAGAAACTTAACAGAATAAACATAGGACTATCTATTTGTACACATCTAGGAATGGAAAAATGACCCACTTTAAGTATTAAAAAAATGAGAATAATCTATAAAAACTAAAGAATCAGTCCCTTTAACTTTGCTTATTGGAATTACAATATCAAAGCATTTCTAATTTGGGTTAAGTAAAACATACACCAAAGAATCTATAGACAGTAGTTACAACACTGTCAGTTGAGTATTTGGCTTTGATACAGCTTTGAAAGGTAAAAGACAAACCAAGTAGATTTTTGTTACTTGGGAAAGAATGTCAGAATGTGTTAAGTAGTTCAGTGTAATCATTCCATAATGTGAACAGATACCAAAACATCACAATCTACCCCATAAATATATAATACATGAAAGTATTATTTGTCAATTATAAAAAGCCTATGTTAATTAATCTTAGCTGAGCCCTGATATATACAAACTAGTGATGCAAATGGTGTTCACCAAGCGCATACTCTTAGTTGGTGAGCGTCTGTAAACATGCTCGTTCTCAGCCTACAGCTACTACCGTTTGGATATCACGGTCAGTAATGACGACCAGCCTAGAGAAAGTTCATGGATAGATTAAGTCATTGGGCTAGTATGGATTTGCATTGAAATTCCAAGCAAAGCCTCTTTCATTTAGTCAAAATCTTGTTCTACTTGACTGCGACTAGATTTCCCAAAAGGGTCTGTCAATCAAAATTAAAAAGAAGAAATATAATAACTTTAATTTCTTTCTAAATCTACAGTAAGGACAAAACTTCTAAGTCATTATTAACTGGTACTCTACCAAGAATATAGCTCTCAACTATTCAATTCAGTTCTTCTTAATTATTCCGTTTCGAAAAATAGCCTGCCTGCCACTCATAAAATCATTAGCTGGAGAGAAAAGTGGGTTCAATTTTGATTGGAAGTAAAAGATATGGTAGGATGTTTGTGAAATAACGCTTGAAAAGTAACATTTTAAAAAGAAAAAAATAAAAACTTTGTTTTGTTGTACTTCTTGTTTATAGCTTTCATGTAAAACAAACTATGGTTGTTTCAAGATGAAGCCTCACGTTCTTAGATTTGGTATGTACAAATAATTTCTCCTTTGATGGAAAATAAGACATTTTACTTTGCCAGTTACTTTGGTTTACTTGACTGGACTTGTATAATTTTAATGCAAGCTAAACCAATTGTTTTCTAACAAAAGCTGTCATAAAAAAAAAAAAAAAACATTTATGCAGCCTTGGAAACGTAAACGTAAAAAAGAAATGTAAAACAGTAAAACTTATTCATCATTTTCCTGCAAATTAAAGCTAATTACACTTAGAATTACTTGCCCTTCCACATATTTCATTTACAACCCACGTGATCTTCTCGGAGTCTCATACTTAAGCTAATAAATTCAGCTGGAATTTTTAAACAGAATTATAAGTATATATATATTGGAAATAGCACCACATGTAAGGCATCTCTGAATTTTGATGAGTTGGGGGTTAGGTGGGGACATTACACAATTATTCTGGTTTCTAAGATTAAAAAAAAATCTTCCTACAAGAAAATAATGCAAACTGAAGAGAGAGAGATTCTCTACCACTCTTGAAGAAAACTTTGGGCCTTGGGACTGAGAAGGAAAAGTAACTCAATGAGCCATTTGTAACACATTAACACTGATTCTTTTTTTTTTTTTTTTTTTTTTTTTGAGACGGAGTCTTGCTCTGTCGCCCAGGCTGGAGTGCAGTGGCACAATCTCGGCTCACTGCAAGCTCCGCCTCCCGGGTTCACGCCATTCTCCTGCCTCAGCCTCTCCGAGTAGCTGGGACTACAGGCGCCCGCCACCACGCCCGGCTAATTTTTTTGTATTTTGAGTAGAGACGGGGTTTCACCGTGGCCTCGATCTCCTGACCTCGTGATCTGCCCGCCTCGGCCTCCCAAAGTGCTGGGATTACAAGCGTGAGCCACCGCGCCCGGCCTAACACTGATTCTTAAATGCTGTTTGTGGTTAAAAAGAGATGAAATAGACAAATAACCTGGAAAAATCTGTGACGATAGAATTCAAATGTAAATTATCACGTCTCACTGCCCCCTGTTAGCTATCCAAAGGCAAAACTCCATGATTTCATTCCCCTTCTCACATTTCTTATTCTCCTTTCTCAATTAGTTTTAATTAATTGTTTCATAAAGTGTACTTGCACATTTAACGATCGTTACTGTGGGCTGTGCTGCCCTCTGATTATTAGGCTTGAAGCCATCTTATGTTATTGTTCCATTCCTCACACTCAAAAGGTCCCCAAAAAACAACCTTCTGAAGTTAGGACCAATGGTCCTTTTAGTTTGTCATAAAACCAAAGTGATACATGTGTTTAATAACACAGACCGCGTGCCATAAAACCCTGATTTGAATAGTTCTTGGAAATGTAGGCCAGAGACGTCAGATAAAATGTGCCAAGTTGAGCAGTGCGGATAAAAGGTGAAGGGTTTATTTTGCAAATGTGTAGCATTTTGATAGTCACCGGAGAAGAAATAATGTTATTGCATGGGGACAGGCAGGGTGCCTCATGCCTGTAATCCCAGCACTTTGGGAGGCCGAGGTGGGCAGATCACCTGAGGTCAGGCATTTGAGACTAGCCTAACCAACACGGTGAAACCCCACCTCTACTAAAAATACAAAAATTAGCTGGGCGTGGTGGCGTGTGCCAGTAATCCCAGCTACTTGGGAGGCTGAGACAGGAGAATTGCTTGATCCCGGGAGGCAGAGGTTGCAGAGATCCGAGATCGTGCCACTGCACTCCAGCCAGGCAACAGAGCGAGACTTGGTATCAAAAAAAAAAAAAAAAAAAAAAGGTACTGCATGGGCCATCATGTGAACCTGAACTAATGTTATTCCATCATGTAGGATGATGGCAGTCACATCATTAATCTAAAATATTCACTAGTTTCTTGCAAGGACATTAAGTAGACAGATTCAAACATTACTTTTGCTAGATAAAGTTAGGGCAAAAGTATGACAGACAGCTGAAAAGCTCCATTCTTTTTAATGTCCCAGCAGATAAATTAGTAGCTTACCAGTAACATCAAGCATTTTAAAAAGAGAGGGAAAACAAAAACAAAAACAAAAACAAAACACCACCCCAGTAATGACCCAGTTTAACAACCTCATATATTTGGCTTGGGGTAAATATCAAATGGTGCTGATCAGTGGAATTACAGATGTAATTGGAAATATTAAATTATCTTCTTACTCAACTAGTCACATAGACTATTCTCTCTATACTAAGGAAACATTTATAAGATCTTTTTGCAAATCGACAGAAAAGAGTCATCAAGGAAAAAGTATGATAATTTATAATTGTGTTTGTTTTAATGAGAAATAATATATGTGGGAGGTGAAAATGTTAAAATATACCAAATATTTGAAATATATCAAAATATTTAATCGAAGCAAAAATTAGTTGTTTTTTTAAAGACTGATACATTCTTTCACCTCCATTTCAATATATATTAACTCTTCTAAAGCAAATTAGTTAATACACAGAGCATTTTTAAATGAATTATAAGGATAGCCATTCAAGAATTGTTTATCCTGGAAAAATATCAGTCACAAATTAAATGTAAAATAGTGAGCATACGGATTAAAATATATATAGCATGAAAGATTGTTTTGTCTCTTAGGAATTCATACTTAAAAATGATTAATATTAATATTGAAATGATTTATATCAGGGAAGGCAGACATACACCTGACTTCAGGGACCAATCCAAATAGGGGGTATTTTTGAAAAATGTAGATTCTCTAGACTTGCTGATTTAAACCTCAGCTTGTGACCAAGAATTTTCATTTTTCAGAACCTGACCATATTACTCTTCTTATCCCTGAAATCTGATAACCACTGCAGTACCAACTTCAGGATGTTACTAGATACCTTTAGATATGTTAAAGGAATTCTACGATGCTTGAGGGCACTCCACATTAATCCAAGCCTTTAGAACAACAATCACAAAGTCCAGTGCCTACAGAGGCCAGACGTTAAAAAGGAATAGGGAGAAATAAAGTATTGCCCACAGGAGAGAGCCTTCCCTGTTTCAAAGCAGTAGCAACTATTCACTTCCACTCGATACTCTCCTACGGAAATGGAGACCATTTTGTTCGATATTCTGAGCTTTTCTTTTCTTTTTTAATAATAGAGATGATGCTTATGTGAAACATTCTGATTTTCAAATGTTGGCAACCAGTTTCGAATATTTTCAGTGTTTCAACCAAGCACTATGCTTGCAAATAAAACACAGGTATGGAAGGCTCTGATTGAAGGACAATTAATTTACAATATCTGATTTTGGTAAACTATCTGAAAGATATAGAATATTATGTTCTGCATATGTGTGTGTGTGTGTGTGTGTGTGTGTATAAAACAACTACAAAAAATTATATTCATATGTATATATGTATAATTTTCTCCTTTCTATGTTTACATATATAAAGCACAGATTGACAAGTTGGCTTATTAATCCTAGGTGTAGATATTTTGAAAGAGATAAACATATAGTATTGAACACATCTAAACAGACAGCCAAATCAACAGGTTGAATGGCAACAAGTAAGACTTACACTCTATGACAGTGACTAAATTAACCAAGAGTTACAGATAAGAGAGTGAATAGCATGCAATAAGAACATTATAGAGGACTACCTAGAGAAGGTAAGATTTAAATTGGGCCATGTGCTGGGAAACCTGGATATCTACATGCAGAAGAATAATATTAGATCCCTATCTCTCATCATACACAAAATTCAACTCTAAATACAATAAAGATTTAAAGGCAAGACCTGAAAGTATGAAACTACTAGAAAAAAACATAAGGAAAACGCTCTAGGACATTGGTCTAGGCAAAGATTTTATGGCTAAGTCCTCAGAAACACAGGGAACAAAAACAAAAAGAGATAACTGGGACTATATTAAACTAAAAGCTTCTGTATAGCAAAGGAAAAAATCAACAGAGCAAGGAGACAACCTGCTGAATGGAAGAAAATATTTGCAAACTATTCATCCAAGGGACTAATATCCAGAATAAACAAGGAACTCAAACAATTCAATAGCAAAAAGCCAAATAAACACATTAAAGAGTGGACAAAGAATCTGAAAAGATGTTTACTTAAAGAAGACATACAAACAGCCAACAGGTATATGAAAAAGTGTTCAATATAACTAATCATCAGGGAAATATGCAAATACAAACCTCCATGAGATATCATCTTATCCCAGTTAGAATGTCTACCATCTAAAAGACAAAACAGATGCTGGTGAGGATGTGGAGAAAAGGCAATTCTTATACATTGTTGGTGGGGATGTAAACTAGTACGGCCATTATGGAAAACAATATGTAGATTTCTCAAACACTAAAAAGAGAACTACTACATGATTCAGCAATCCCACTACTGGGTATTTATCCAAAGGAAAGGAAATCAGTTCAAAGGAATACCTGTCCCCCTACCACCATGTTTACTGCGGTAATATTCACAATAGCAAAGACATGGAATCAGTCAAAGTATCCAACAACAGGTGAATGGATAAAGAAATGGGGGTATATATACACAATGGAATACTCTTTGGTTATAAAAAAGAATCAAAACCTGTCTTTTGCAGCAACATGAATGAAACTGGAAGGCCTTATGTTAGGTGAAATAAGCTAGGCACAGACAGACAAATACCACATGTTCTCACACATATGTGGGAGCTAAAAAAGTTGATCTCATGGAGGTGGAGATTATAATGATAGATACCAGAGGCTGAGAAGGGTGTTCATGTCTAGAAAGTGGGTGAAGAGAGGTAGGATGGGGGTATAAATATACAGTTAGATGGAAGAAATATGTTCCAATGTTTGATAGCACAGTCGGGTGACTATAGTTAACAAAATTGCATTTTATATTTCAAAATAGCTAGCAGAGAGGATTGGAAATATTTCCAACACATAAAAATGATAAAAGCTCAAGGTGATGAATATCCTAAATCCCCCTGACTTGATCATTACACATTCTATACATATAACAAAATATCACACGTACCCAGTAAATAGGTATAAAAATGTATATCAATTAAAAAAATCAAACGATGAAAGCTAATTAAGTTTAAAAAATGATTTCATATAACTTTAGTAAGAAATACTTTAAAATTCCTTAATGCTAAAAAATGTATCAGACCAGTTAACATATAAATTTTAGTTATAGGAGCATTTAAAAATTTAGAAACATTAAAAACTAGAAATAATTAAAAATGCATGATAGGTTGGACTTAAGAGGTGTGGCATTAAGGGAGATCAGGTACAACAGACTGAGCAAAAGCAAGAAGGTGAGAATAAAGTGAAACCCAAACATAGAACCTATAAAGAATACAGTAAGAAGTCACCAGAAATGTCAAGCAGACTGTTTGCCACTCTGAACTATCATCCTATCCCCATAACAGAATTCCATGAACAACTAAGAAAAAATAATAAGACAAAATATATACTTTATTTTTTTTCTTTATAAGCCTGGTTGGTTAACATTTTATACCATGCAATGTTAGGCTGAGAACTAAACCAAGAAATATGAACACAGGAATGGAAAATAGAAAGAAGGAAAGAGAGAGAAGGAAAGGAGAGGAAGAGAAAGTAAGGAGGGAAGGAAGGAATGAAGAAAGAAAAAGGAAGGAGAGAAAGAGGGAATGAGGAAATAAAGAAAAACGTAATGTACCATGGAAAGGAGATGTATATATAAATATGCAAAGGGATATACAGAAAAGAAACACTGACCAATTAATCTCATTAATGGCTACAGCTCAAAAACTAATGTGCTTAAGCACAGAGGGAAGAATTTAGGATAAATAATATGAAAGAAATTTACAGTTATGTAAGAACACTCAGGCAATGGATCATGCTATCAAGGGAATTTAGAGACACTCTTGGCTGGAAGACACTAATTTATTATGGGCTGATTTAAGTATAATTAAAATCAACCTAGATACTAAACAAGGGAAATGATATGTAACTTTTAGAAATCCATTTATTACCTAAGGATAGAGAGAGCAGCAAATGTTCAAATGTTGTACAGCCAGATTAATCTTCCTTTAAAAAGCTCCCATTCATAATATCACTCCCTTTTGAAAATACTTTAATTGACTCTACATGATCCATCCAAATTCATAAGTGGAGTGTTCAACATCCATAGTCTGGCTTTACCCTACTGTTTCAATCGTACCTCCCACTTCTTCTAGACGCAGGCCATCTACACTCATTAGGTTGATCTACTCCCCATACTTTAGAGTGCACAATGTTTGCCCAGAGTACATGCTCAGTGATTTTTTAATGGATTTACTGATTAACCTTCAAAGTCATTTCCAACTCCACAGAATGTATGCTAATTCTAACGTTACCCCTATAGAATACTACAAAAAATATTTTAACATTCTCCAAAACTATGGCTATATTTTTCTCCTCTGCCATTTTCATCCTTAGGATGGTTTTCCAAAGTAAAACACTGGCCTCTGAAAGCTACTGACATAATCTTGGTTTCTTCAGTAAGAAATAAATTATTCACTATCATCCCCACTCCAATGCAATCATAACAGAATTATCTTTCAAATTAGAGCCACATGGTTTCTGAAGACTGATGAAGAGGCTCAGCCCAGGAGACAGTTTTGGGATCCAAAAAATACCTTTCAGTTTCTGCTCTTTCTAATTTGGACAGTAGCAATGAGGCCACACTGATTCAACTGGTAAGCTTCCTTCATCTTTTTCATTGTTGTTTTTTTCCCTTAGTTTCAAGCCCTACCTGAGCCTTGCCCACCCTAACCCCACTCTGTCTGAATCTTTGCTCCTTTATTTCATACAGGTTGATACTCATAGCCCCTGAGTTTTGCTGACTGTCTAAGACAACAGTCTAAAAGCAAAACCAGAAAGCTAGGGGGGAGAAATAGTGTCACACAAAAACTCTGGCAGATACTGCCACCTACAGGGATTATAAGGTCATCCCCAACTCAATCTCCTAAAAAATCACTCATTTATAATAGAGGGGGAAACTGGGCATATTTGAACTACATGGATAAAGAAGAAGCCAATTTCATCAAATGATTACCTTTGATTCAGAGTATGGAATAATTATATATATATGTATGTATGTATGTGTATGTATGTATATGCATATGTAAATCAATCGTTAAAAAGGGCCAATAAAAATAGGGCTGTAAGAAAGAAAATTAAAGGAGAAATATCAGGTTGTACCGGTTGATAATTTCTGCTATTAGAAAAATAATTTTTAAAAATCGTATTGGAAGAGTTGATTACCTATTTTTGGTTCTACATGCTCTTGAAAAGTTTATGTAACATTGTATACAACATGATAGAATATTTACCTATAACCAAGGTGTCCAGGGGTTGACATTTTTATCCCATAATATTTGAAATGTAAAATTATATTTTAGTTATTCACAAATAATTCATTAAAATTGATAAACTAAATGATAAACTATATCATTCCTGAAATAACTAATATAAACATAGCTGTTTAAAATATGAGATGCTGGCTATTTCTGTGATGATTTTATGCCATGTTAACAAATATATGCTATCAGATTAGAGAAGAAAATAGTATAAAAGCATATTTTTAGTATTTACTGTTTAAAAAACCTTTAAATCTATGATTTTTAAAAATTGCATTTGAAAATAATTACAAACATACAGAAAAGGTGCAAAAAAGCACAAAACATCCCTTTACCCAAGTTCACCTATTGCTAAAATTTAACATTAAGATTTTTCTCAATTTATTTATTTTTTTCTCTCTGTACACACACACACACACACACACACACACAAATTGTTTTTTTTCTGAACCATTCGATGGTGAATTACATACATCATGGCGCTTTACCTCTTAAATATTGTGTATTTCCTAATAATAATATTGTCTTACATAATCATAATGGTACCAATCAAATAATCTAATCTAAAAAGTAGATTATTTGATCTAATCTACAATCTATATCCCCATTTCTTGTCAATTGATCCAGAAATATCTTCATACTATTTTCCCCCTCCAGAACAAGACCCAGTCTAGCAAAGCTATAATCTTTGAATCTGCTTTTTTAGGGGAGAAGAAGGAAGAGATTCCTTATTTTTTAGCTGCATAGGCTTTTAGCTGTGTCACCATTGCAACCAAATGGCTTCAGTGTGGCAACTCCCATTCATCTTTTTGGTCTAACTTTTCCTTTAATATATCTTGGAGTCAGAAGATGGATAATAAATTATTTTGGAATTATAGATGGGTAATATTTAATGTCAAATATAAGAAGGACTGAAGACTTCTTCTAAGGTTTGAGAGCAGATGATTTTTTTTGCATGCATTTGACAGCTCAAGGGATTTTTACTTCTTCATAAGTTACCTAAGTGCTATGGATAGGTGATATGGTACTACTTTAGGTGTTGATAACTGAATTATGCCAGTAGTCTAGGGACAACAAATAGCCAGAAAAAACAGAATTCATTAGTTTCCCCAAATTAGTAAACAGTTTTCGGGAAATTGGAAGAATAATATGAGTGTCATAGATACACTATCAGCTAAATTGACAATCAGTAAGAATTAGGTAACTGAAAAGCTAGCTCTTTAAGTGTGCATGAGAGGAGAGAAGGCGGGTTAAACTGGCAGTTATAATTACCATGATTCATTCAAAAGTATGAACTGCAGTAGTTACTATGCATTTCCAAGTAGATTTTCAAAACTCCTAAATTGGTGGGAGTCTACGTCGTTCAACCATTGTGGAAGACAGTGTGGTGATTCCTCAAAGATCTAGAACTAGAAATACCATTTGACCCAGCAATCCCACTACTGGGTATATGTCCAAAGGATTATAAATCATTCTACTATAAAGACACATGCACATGTATGTTTATTGCAGCACTATTCACAATAGCAAAGACTTGCAACCAATCCAATTGCCCATCAATGATAGACTGGATAAAGAAAATATGGCACACATACACCATGGAATACTTTGCAGCCATAAAAAAGGATGAGCTCATGTACTTTGCAGGAACGTGGATGAAGCTGGAAACCATCATTCTCGGCAAACTAACACAGGAACAGAAAACCAAACACTGCATGTTCTCACTCATAAGTGGGAGCTGAACAATGAAAACACATGGACACAGGGAGGGGAACATCACACATCAGGGCCTGTCATGGGGTGGGGAGCTAGGGGAGGGATAGCGTTAGGAGAAATACGTAATGTAGATGACGAGTTGATGGGTGCAACAAACCACCATGGCACTTGTATAGCTATGTAACAAACCTGCACTTTCTGCACATGTATCTCAGAACTTAAAGTGTAATTTTATAAACCAATTTTTAAAAAATTATAAAACAGTTTGAGATAATGTTTCAGACATATTAAGCCTGGTATTGTGCAGTATACCACTGCATTATGTCAATTTCCTTAAGGGAAACATTTCCAATGAGATTTCTTTTTTTCTATGTTCATCCAATACTTGGGCAGCCCAGTGCAAAGATAGAATATTCAGTGGTTACTGAGGGGATTCAACAGTGCCGCAGGATCAAATCAGAAAGCCTGTGTAAGAACAATAAAAAAAAAGTTCATTTGGCTATAACCCAAATGTCCAAAACTTCTGTTAGCTGATTTTTTTTTCTAATCTGTATTTTTTTTTAAAGAAAAAAAAAACACAAATTTCAGCTGGAATATATTACAATTTATTTATATATTAAGTATACTACATTCTGTCTACTTAAGGTCAACATCTATGCAATAGCTATCGGTGACAGAATGGAATTCTAAAGTGTCCTAAATTAACAAAAGCAATGTCAAAATATTTGAAAGGACAATAAATACAAAAATTATGTAATTATATATTATAATATTTTCCAACCATGCAAGTATTTTTAAGACATGCTGCTTAACCATTAATTAAATAAAACAGCATCTATCATAGTATTTTGATTAAATTACATTCTATTGTACCTACTAATCTTTTCAATAGTATTTCCTAATGGCAAATTTCAAATGGAGTATATCTTGAGGTGAAATAGATGCTAGATTATTGTAAGAGGAAAACATGTTCTAGGACATATTGAGAGAGAGAAAAAAAGGTATTTCCCTGGGCAAATAAATTAGACTGCTTACCTGCTAATGTTAAGTTAAGCCAGCTTGAATTTTTTTTTTTTTTTTTTTTTTGAGACAGAGTCTCGCTGTCCCCCAGGCTGGAGTGCAGTGGCACAATCTTGGCTCACCGCAAGCTCTGCCTCCCGGGTTCATGCCATTCTCCTGCCTCAGCCTCCCGAGTAGCTGGGACTACAGGCGCCCGCCACCACGTCTGGCTAATTTTTTGTATTTTTAGTAGAGACGGGGTTTCACCATGTTGGCCAGGCTAAGCCAGCATGATGTTTAATGAGATTTCTCAGTGTTCTATAGGGGCAAACACATTCCTACCTTCCGCAAGTGCACCTGAGTTTTCCCAAGCTCATTTGATCATAGAACACTTGTTCTTGAAGAGTAGATTATATTTTCCCAAGCTAGCATTTTTTTGAATGATGAACGATCAGATTAGAGAAAACTGCTCTAACCTAAGGGTGGATTGCCCTTTTCCTTCAAATCACCAAAAACACTAATAATACCTGGAGCCTAACTTTTTACAATGCCATTACTAATGTTATTAATAGAATCTAGCTGGTAACCACAAATGAGATACTCCAAAGACATATTAGAAAGGATATGTACCAAGATGAGATTCATTGAATCTTACCATGTCAGCATTCTTCCACATTATTCTAATTTTTTGATCTGTATCTCAAAACTTTAAGTTAAATGTGGAAACAAAAATGATGCCTATAACTAAAATTTCTTTAACTAATAGTTAATTTTCATGCTAAACAGACAGATAACCAGCCTGCAAAAGATACAGGGGACTAGATATAAACTGAATAAAGCCCTTGGAATGGAAAAATCATCATATATATGTAGCTATGATTATTAGATATTAAATGTATAAAGTATCAATGATGTAAATAATAATATTCTTATGTAATTATGTAATAACATACTATTATATTAATACAAAACAATGTATAATGTATAAAATAACATAAATATATAATATAGTTTGTTATTATATGATCATAGCATTGAGTTTGACAGCTTCTCTAATAGAGTCAGCCCTATAGCAGCTTTTAGCAAGACTTCACTGATCTGCCACACTACAATATGTTTCCCACACATTCCTATGAAACACTATTTTCTTTACTTCTCTTTTGGAGATCATGCTTAAAATGCAAATACCAAAAAGAAAGGGGCACAGTGTCATAAACTCAGACTGGGTTTAAAAAAAAGAGAAAAAAGACTAGTTAGATTTTTTTTGAATCTGGTCTTCTTCATCCATCCATCAAGAAGGGTGCAGCAAATTATAAAAACATAATTTAAAGGCATTTTCTTTTAGAGACAGGTTCTTGCTATGTTGCACAGACTGGAATGCAGTGGCTATTCACAGGTGCTATCAAACTATATTGGAGGCTCAAATTCCTGGGCTCAAGCGATCCTCCCACCTCAGCCTCCAGAGTAACTGGCAGGATAACTGGAGTAACTGGGATAACTCCAGAGCACATATCACCACACCCACTCGAAACATTTTTCTATTGCATAATTTTGACGACAGCCTGTCATGTCTATTGAGTAATCTACACTATAAGGTAAGATTTTTACATTTTTACATTTTAGTAAAGTTCCAGTAGCAAAACTTATATATATATATATATATTAGTTTTATATATATATATAATTAGTTTTATTAGTTTTATATATATATATTAGCTTTGTTACTGGAAGCTTATTAAAATGCAAAAATGCAAGGTTCCTCTCTCTCACGTGTGTGTGTGTGTGTGTGTGTGTGTATATAAAGAGAGAGAGAGAGACAATGAGAGAGTAATTTCCCATTGAAATGGGTGGATGAGGTAGATGCTGTGTTCCAGAACAATAAAAGTATAAAAGGCTTCAATCTTTTGGTAGATTGGAGTAGATTTGAGAAATAAAACCAAAGAGGAAAAACGTCCTCCTCTTTACTATAAGAAATTTAAAATACGGGAATGGCTCTTGTCCCGTTGAAAGTGTAACAATACCCTTTTTAAAATATCTTTCCTCTAACAACTTTTAATTTAATGTTACAAGTCAGAAATCTGATTTTAAATGAAGGTACTTTCAATTTACTAGTGGTTCAGGTTTCAAATTCTGTAACAGCATTATGTCCTGAAAAAATGAAAAGAATGGTTGCCTGTTTAGGGAAGCAAAGATATGCAGCAGGAGGACAAGATATATGGAAACAAAATAAAATAAAGGGGTTTAAAGTATAAAGTTAACATAGGGAGTATTTTCTTTTAAAACAAAAATAATCTGGAAGAATTACCTTTGTTAGATTATATAGAGTAATGCTAAATATTTAAATCAGCAAATTAACCGTTCCATTATAGTTTTTTAAATGATTATTTTGCTGCTACCCAAGGATGCTGTGAAAATAAATGAGAAGATATTCTATCAACAAACAATGAGGCTTTCAATTAAAACTTAAAGTATTGAGCAGATCAATCCCACTTGTGAGAGCGAAGCATTATTCCTTCTCTGATTGGTATTGTAATAAAGCTTCCTGGTTCCTCATTCTTTACTACACATCTCTTTAATCATTAGTTGTTTTACTCATATGCAGTTTGCTTTATTCCATAAAGGTATCATAAAACCCTTAGAACAGATTTTTCTCTCATCCTTATATTTATTCCTTTCCTTGATTTACTTTTCTTCCACTGAGATCTCATCCAATACTCTGTTATGAGTCTTTCATTTTTCTGCCAATACTTTGTCATGAGGCTCTTTCCAAAAATGCCATCATCTCCAAAAATACAATTTTATTTTCTCTGAGTCGTAAAGAAGCTCAGACATATTAAAATTAAATATAGAAACGTTTCCTTCTAAAATTACACTTTAGAATTACTTAGCATGGCTGGGCGCGGTGGCTCACGCTTGTAATCCCAGCACTTTGGGAAAAAAAAAAAAAAAAAAAACGAGGTCAGGAGATCGAGACCACGGTCAAACCCCGTCTCTACTAAAAAAAATACAAAAAATTAGCCGGGCGTGGTGGCGGGCGCCTGTAGTCCCAGCTACTCGGAGAGGCTGAGGCAGGAGAATGGTGTGAACCCAGGAGGCGGAGCTTGCAGTGAGCCGAGATTGTGCCACTGCACTCCAGCCTGGGCGACAGAGCAAGACTCCGTCTCAAAAAAAAAAAAAAAAAAAAAAAAGAATTACTTAGCATATCTGATTTAGACAAAGTAATTTTGTTTGGATGTGCCATGAGATATTTAGTAGAGTGACATATCTTTAACTTAAATTAGCGGTCAAAGGCAAATTTATCTGTAATATGTCTTGGTAAACATCTGTGCATAAAAGGGCCTGAACTGGAGGGAGAGTAGGTCCAAGAACTGAAAAAATGTCCATTTGTACAACCAGTTTATAAACCCACTCACCAGAACCATGTAACCTCATTGCTTTGTAAGCGAATCACATCTAGTATGCTTATGTCAGTTATTTTACCCTTCAGGGCTTTCCTTAATATCAAGCACATAGCACAGGGCCTGACACAGTATTGAATAAATTAATACAATACAGAATGAAAGAATGTGAGAAAAAAATCTAATTTCCCTATTTGTATGAACCCAAATACTAACACCAACATGTTATCAAGTAAAAAAAAAGCTAATTATATCTTACTTTTAATGTATATTGCTATTATACTAAGGCTAAAAAACCAGTTTATATTAACATAGTTTTTATGTTAGGCTAAACACCAATATACACAGGCCAAGTTTTCTTTGAATAATCTTCTTTTGTTAATGAATGTTCCAAATCTTTACCCCACCTGAAATTCCTTTCTTTGTGTTTTTTACCCATTGAAATTCTACATCCTCATACTTACGTCAGTCTTCTGGGCAGTCTTTTCTGAAGGTTTCAATTTATTCCTCTTTAGAATTTATTTGGCATTTATGCATTCTAACACTCATTTTCACATTACCACTTCATGTTGTAAATTTTTCAAGTAATTTTAGACCCTACATAAATAATTCCCTAAGAATAATTTTGTTAGCTCTATCCTATTTTGTTTCCTCTGTAACACTCAGTACAAATGCTCTCTGACTGGCGGGTCCTCTATAATAGTTGGCTATTTCAGATGAAGGGTAAAAGACCCCTCTCACATCTGGGATCTTCAGGAGGTCAGAGTTTCAGCAAGCATTGCAGTTATGCAAATTTCTATTTGTTACTATTACAATACTTGCTAGCAGCTAGAAGAAGCTAGAGTAATGATGTATTCTTTCAAATAAGTGCCTTAGAAGATTCCTAGGAAAAGCTAATTGCATACACCTAGGAGAGAAGGCATATGCCTTATCTTTATCTGAATAGCCAGAGTCCTACTAGTTACAGAGTGGCAAAGAAGCAGCATCCAAATAACTTGTCTTAGATATTTGTGAATAACTAAAAATTTAGATAATTGCATTTGAAAATACCTTTTTTTTTTTTTTTTTTTTTTGAGAAGGAGTCTCGCTCTGTCACCCAGGCTGGAGGGCAGTGGCGCGATCTCGGCTCACTGCAGGCTCTGCCACCCGGAGTTCACGCCATTCTCCTGCGTCAGCCTCCCGTGTAGCTGGGACTACAGGCGCCCGCCACCTCGCCCGGCTAATTTTTTTGTATTTTTAGTAGAGACGGGGTTTCACCGTGTTAGCCAGGATGGTGTCGATCTCCTGACCTTGTGATCCGCCTGCCTCGGCCTCCCAAAGTGCTGGGATTACAGGCGTGAGCCACCGCACCTGGCGAAAATACCATATTTTAATGCATTCTGTATGTGGGGTCCACCTCTGAACACTTGCATCCCTAGAGTTAAAGAGAGCTAGAAAGGACAAATGGACAACTGGCAGCGTATCTGCAGACGAGGTGATTCTTTGAGCTGTTATTAAAATGAGCGCTGTTCAACTACGTGATTGACTGTAATATGAAGTCACATGTGGAAAAAACAAAACTCCACCCTGCATTATAAACACCATTCTAGTCATAAGACATCCTCTAACCCACTTGTAAAATTAAGATAAAAACCACTTAGTTAGCTTTGGCTTAACCATAGTTAAAACAAGTTTCTAATATGAAGTAAACCTTAACCACAGGCTTCTTCATTCAGAAAAGCAAATACAAAACAGTTTTAGCTAGAAATCCCATGGTGTCTTTTAAAGTATTGAAAGTTTTCAGACTATATTGCTGAAGCCTGTTGCATGTAGCCTATGCAGGTAGTGGCACGTCTCCTATAGAAATCCTAGCTTACAAAGTCTAGATGTGAAATAGATCCTGGATTGAAATGGGGCATCTATATGAGTTAAAAATATTTCCAACTGTGAAGAGTTCTACAGGTTCTCTAGTCTTATGATTGGGAGAATGCTGCTTGCAGACTGTCAGATGCTTCTATTCTCACATCCATCTTAATAATATATTCACACAGGCCGGGCGCAGTGGCTCAAGCCTGTAATCCCAGCACTTTGGGAGGCCGAGGCGGGCAGATCACGAGGTCAGGAGATCGAGACCATCCTGGCTAACACGGTGAAACCCCGTCTCTACTAAAAATACAAAAAATTAGCCGGAGGTGTTGGCGGGTGCCTGTAGTCCCAGCTACTCGGGAGGCTGGGGCAGGAGAATGGGGTGAACCCGGGAGGCGGAGCTTGCAGTGAGCCGAGATCGTGCCACTGCACTCAATAATCTCAAAAAAAAAAAAAAAAAAAAAAAAAAAATATTCACACAACATATCCGTTTAATAAAAAAACATACTGATGATAACTGGTACTGTGATATGAAATAATTTTTTTTAAATTGTAATCATTGCAACTAGACACTTACAGAGATTATTGGGGATTATATGTGGCTCACCATTTATTGACTACATGACTAGCAAGTTACTTAACCTCTGTTTATGTCAGTTTCCTCATTTATAAATCCAAAGCTAATATTAGCTTCTACTTCATGAAGTCTCTATTAAGGAGTACGCTTTTTACTCAAGCAGAGCACTTGCTACATTGCTCAATCAATATTAGCTTGTCTTAATACCATTACACAAATACATAAAGGGCAAAATAAAACAAAGTCTAATTTCTCCAATAAACAAATTGCTCATGTCATCATTCTAATCACCATTTGATTGAGTTCAGTTGTTTTTCTTTTCCTGAACACAGGTCCATTGCTAGACATGCACTTGCTTATCCAGAGGGCCAATCAGATTTATGAAAATGTTCCAAGTTTTGGCATATTCCTCTCTTTCTCTTGGACTGACTGACCCATGATTCAGATTTGCAATCACAAAGTGCCCCTGATGCTACTGTTCACACTGTCAGAAGATAGAAACACACAAAGTTTAATCAGGTTCTCAGTAGCAATGTGATGTCAATTGGGATGATTAAACACCAGCCATTCTAAGCCTGCCTTGCAATTGTTGTCTGAGAATTCACCTGAGTCCTAAGGAATGTGATAATCCTAGGTCTGCAGAGTGCACTGACCCAGAGAAAGACCACTGACAACATCTACACCTACCTTTCTTTTGGTATGGGGGTGCCAGAGAGGGTTAAATTTACAGTGAATATAATCATCTCTGGGTTGAAAGCCTATTTGCCAGGTTCATATTAACAATATGTTTTCTCTTAGAGCATAGCATAAAGTAGTGAAAATGAGGTCTTTCAGCAATGCACAGCTTTTGCCTACAGCAGCAGAGAGGGAAGGTGGAAAGTCATTGCTATAAAAGAGGCTATTTGTTGTTTGTAAAGCATAATTTTTAAAGACAAATTGCTGGAAACATTGATGCCATGAACATAAATAGACATTGTTCACTTTATGGAATCCATTTTATATCCATTTGAGCTGCCTGCTTATGAAAGGAATAAAGGGAGAATTTCAGAAATGGCTAAGCAAAAAAGACAAAGGGTGGCCATTTTGTTAAAGTTTTACCATCCAGGAGAGTGCTGGCAAAGAAGTGGAGATACATCACCAACTTGTCACCACTATTGATAAACAACTCAGAGAACTGATCTATATAGGTGGCAAATCAAAATGGATATTTGCAAACAAAGAGAAGCAAATGATATGGAATACCACATCATATCCTCATGACCTAGTGTCAATGTGACTATGATGGAAGCCGTAAGTGACACCCTCAGCAAAATAATTCTAATTCATTCTAGTGCTCCTGGGCTCCCATAGCACCTTGTATATACCTCTTTGATAAAACTTACTATGTTTTACTCTTCCTCCTTACCCAGCTAGCTTTTACATTAAACTGTAAGCTATTTGGGAATAGAGATTTTACTTTCCTTATCTTTATATATACATAGTTTTATCTCAGTGCCAAGCACATAATAAACACCAAAAATGTTGAACATTGATTGGATTCTGTGCTTTCATCTTTGGTGACTAGTTTAACTGAAAAAAAAAAAGCAGCAGTTCTGACTCAAGAGAAGACTTGTGCCCCCAGAAATAGGCTTTTTTTCATTATTATCTGTAAGTATTCCAGTATATTAACCATGCCATTTAACTCACTGCCTGTACATAGCCATATGCATATCAGCTGAACTATTGATGCCAAATGAAAGTGGGATATATAATTCAAACCACCCCTTGGGTTTAAATTTGGTCCAAGACTTGCACTCTTTATATTTCTTACTTTTTTTTCCTTCTATTAGTGAATTTCTCCATTACTCCTGGGGAAATAGATAATTCTCCTTTAAGTAGATTCAATTACTGTAAAGAAATCACACTTGATCACTTTGAGGCGATCTGAGCTTTGCTCAAACTACAATTCAATGAGCCGGCCTAGAGTTAATCACCTTTTACTCGTTCATTTATCAAAGAGACAAGCACAACAATGGATGGATTTTGGCATGCAGTCTTCATGCATGCACCATATTAATTAATTCCTATTAAGGAGGTTTTAACGGCACTTGCAATGAACACTAACACTTACAAAGACAACACAGCCCACATTCTTGCTGTTCTGTCTGCACTTAGACATCAGAACTAGCAAAGGATGTATTGTCTATTTTTTTTCTACGTAAAATAAAGCTTACTACTTTGTGCAAAGCACTTACCTACTGATAAGTCCATACTCTGCTAGTTTCAGTGCTCTCCTAAAGAAGCAAAAGTATATTACTGCTAAATGTTCCTGTAAGGACTAATTTCCAGTAAGGTGTATGTGTCATTTTGTACATCTCTACAATTTCTGAACTGCAGAAAGATAACAGGTTTTGTAGAATAAAGAAGAATCATTTAGGAATTAGGTGTTAGATACCTATCTATATTTTTTTGTTTCTACTCAGTATCACATTTATCTTCTGGGATTTATAAAACTACACCTCCTTTTACAGGAACATGATGCTTCCCATACCACATCCAAATGGAGCCCATAGGGATTGCTATGTTCTTACATGACCATACACCCCTGGCCAGAGTTGGTAGATTGAGGAGTAGGCTCAAACTGGGCCAAACACAGTACCTTACCTCCCTGAACACATTTGATTGGTCAAGGAGTGGGTACCTCACTTAGCCCACTGCATCTACAGCCAAGTGTCTATTCCCTGGGATATTTGGATTTTAGATGGTATCTTCAAAAAACTCAGATTTGTTTCCCACAGGGGTTAAAGATTTATGCAATAAAACTTAAGAGTTCTCAGAAACTAAGTTTTCCACCTCAAGGAAAAGCCTAGTCTGCAGTGAAACCAAATGAAGCTGACAAGCTGAGAGAGGCAAAGAGGAAAACCAGATTGATTTCTGACAGTGCCTGAATCCCGAGGGCTGGACTTTACCACTCTTCTTTCCTCAGCTTTGTTATTTAAGGTTTCTTTCCATTCTGGGAGCCAATAAATCTTCCCCTTTGCTTAAATACTTCAGGCTGCCTTTCTGACAGTTACAAACCAAACAGTTCTAATCATATTCATTAATAATGCACACTAAAACACACTGTCAAAGACACAGTAACATTTCAGGCTCTTCAAAAAAACATCAACGAAAGTGACAGAAGTTTAAAATAAGATATCAGTATGCACCAGTATAGCTTTCTTATTTCCCCATGTTTCTTCTCTAATCACCCTACTAGATTTTCATAGAGTGTTTAATATGAGGGAAAAAGGGGAGGTTAGGCCTCAGGCTTCTAGTTTCTAATGTACTTATAGGTAAAGAAACAATTGTAAACTAGTAAAAAAGCTCCAAAGCTTTAAAACAAGCAAATAAAAAAAATCAATAAATCATATGGGATAGAAACAGAAAGTAGATTAGTGGCTGCCTGGGACTGGGTGTGGGAAATGAGAATGACTAAAAATGGGTATGAGGTTTCTTTTTGCCTGATGGATACATTCTAAAGTTGGATTGTGGCAATGGTTGCAATTACTTAGTAAGTTTACTAAAAATTAGATAACTGTATACTTTAAAAATTACTGAGTTTTATGGTATGAAAACTATACTTCAATACAGCTGTAAAATAGGCAAATAAAGCAAACAAAAATACAAATAAAGAATATGGGCAATTCTACAGATTTTAAGCAGCTAGAGAAAATGATTACCAATAATAATCATTAGGAATTAAAATTATAACCAATAGAAGCAGCATGCTGTAAATGTAAATATAGTTGAATATTTCATTTAAAATTTTTTCTTATTGTGGTATAATGTACATAACATAAAATATACTGTCTTAACCATTTTAAGTATACAGTTCAGTGGCACTAAGTGCACTCATATTGTTGTACAACGGTCACCACCATGCATCTCAATAACTCTATCTGGCAAAACTCTATTCCCACTAAACAATAACTACCCATTTCCTCTCTCTCCAGCCTCTGGCAATCATCATTCTACCTTCTGTTTCTATAATTTTCACTACTCTAGGTGCATTATATAAGTGGAATCATACAGTATTTGTCTTTTCATGACTAGATTATTTTACTTATGATAATGTTCTCAAGGTTCATCCATGAACCCTGCATATGTCAGAATTTCTTTCCTTTTAAAGGCTGAATAATGTTCCATTGTATGTACACAGTAGTCCCTCCTTAACCACAGGGAATATGTTCCAAGATGCTCAGTGGATCCCTGAAAAAAGGCAAAGTAAAAAACCCTACTTATACTATGTTTCCCGCAGCTTTTATTTATCTGGGAATATCTTAATTTTTCCTTCACTTTCAAAGAACAGTTTTGCCAGATAATAGGATTCTTGGTTCACAGTTTTGTTTTGCTTTATTTTTTTTATTTTGGCACTTTGAATATATCAGCCCATTGCCTTCTGGCCTTCAAAGTTTCTGATGAGAAATCTCAGCTAATCTTATTAAGGATGACATGTATGAATGACTTGCTTCTCTCTCACTGCTTTTAAGATCCTCTCTTTGCCTTTTGACAGTTTGATTCTAATATGACTCGGTGGTTTCCCTTTGAATTCATCCTACTTTAAGTTTTTTGAGTTTCTTGGAGTTTTATATTTATGTTTTCATTGAACTTGGGAAATTTTCAGGTATTATTTTTTTCAAATAATCTCTGTCCCTTTCTCCTTCTCTTCTCCCTCTGAGACTTCCATAATGTGTGTGTTCATTTGTTTGATGGTGTCCTATAGGTTCCTTAGGCACTATTTACTTTTCTCCAATCATTTTTTACTTTCTGTTCCTCAGACTCAGTAATTTCAATAGGTAAAAAGCTTGACCTATCTTCAAGATCAATAGTTCTTCCTCCTGTCTGCTCAGTTCTGTATTTGTTCCCTCTAGTAAATTTTTCATGTTAGTTATTTTATTTTTCAGCTCTAGAATTTGTTTGTAATTTTTAAGATTTTCTATGTCTTTTCGCTATTTCCATTTTGTTCATTCATAGTTTTTTTCTTAATTTCTTCCTTCATTCTTAGAGCATTTTTAAGACAATTGTTTTAAAGTCTTTGTCTAGTAAGTTTGCCATCTGGTTTTTCTCTGGGACAGTTTCTATTTTTTTTTTTTTTCATTTAAATGAGTCATACTTTTCCCCAATTCTTTATATGTAATTTTTTTGTTGAAAAATGGACATTTGAATTTAATGATATGGCAACTCTGGAAATCAGATTACCTCCCTTCCTAAGGTTTTCTGTTTTTTGGTTTGGCTTTTCATTTTTGTTCTTTTGGGTTTTTCTGATTGTTGCAGGCTGTCTTTGAGTCAGGGATCAGCCTGAGCTATAAATTTGAGGTCTTCTCAAGTTTATTCTGGGCTGATGCCTTTCCCTGAGCATGCACAGTGACTTTCTAATTTCCTCTGCATATACAGTTGCTTTTGAATGTCTAAATCTTTATTTTCTGGCTCCAAAAAAAAAAAAAAAAGAAGAAAAGAAAAGAAGAAAAATAAAGAGTGTGTGGGAAAGGTACCAGGCCTTTAAATCCTCCGCTTAGCTGGAGGGAAGAAGGGTTTGTAACAATGAGGAGAGGGTGAAATGATGAGTTCCCACCTCTGTATCTGCACCTACATGGTCAGAGACAGTAGTCAGAAATAAAAACACAGGTCTCTGGTATTTGACAAGTAGAGTCTTATTTGTCCATCATGGCTTCTATAAGCTGCATGCAAGCCTAACACAGGATGGGGAGTAGAGGAGATAGATAGTTGCTGCTAAACTAAAACTGACTAAAATTAACCATAATTTACCACCCAAGTCACCCCTTGGAAGTTATACACCTTCAATAGACTCCAGAGATTAAAAATAGTTACTTCAGACAGATTATATCAGTGCAATTATTGTCTATATAAAAAGACAGATTCCTGGTGCTTCCTAGTTTTAGATCTTCCCAGACTCCTCTTTGAAGATTATTTTTTATCCTAATCTACATATAGTTTCTTCAGATAAAGATCTGAATAAAAAAAACACTACACATTGGGTACAATGTATACTGCTCGGGTGATGAGTGCATCAAAATCTCATAAATCACCACTAAATCATTACTAAAGAACTTATTCATTTAACCAAACACGACTTGTTCCCTAAAAACCTATTGAAATTAAACAAAAAAACAGGGTGGAAAAAATTAAGAAGCATGGGAATTGTAAATAATCAAGGATGTATAATATCTATGAATTTTATAAGATACAATGAGATAAATAGAAAACCTTAGACAGCTTTCTATCCTGTAAAAACAAATGGGGGAATTGACCATCTATTGTTAAAAAAAGGACAGTTCTAAAGATTAGAGGTCAATTTTGAGTGGTGTGAGAATATAATTAGCCACAGAATATTACAGTACTTCAATAAAGAAAGACTCCTATAGTTAAAAACATGTAAGTCAGGCAAAGGAAGAACAATAAATCTATGATCCATAAAGAATTAATAAAGCAGAACAAAAAGATATTCTGCAGATATAATTTGCATGGATGTTTTGCAAAAACTTTTATGAAGAACTTTTCAAAAGAAAGTCACGGAAAATAAAGACCAAGGAGGATTATGAATACAAATTAAAATTTCATTGTTTGAGATCAAAGAGTATACCTCTAATAAGCATTAAGAAAAAAAGCATTTAAATGTAAGCATTTTAATGTATTAAAAGTATTAAGATCACTGTTGTCCAATAGATTATATTAAACAACCTTACCTTAAAATGAAGAAATTGAATAAAAGTATAAAATCATTCAAAATTGTATCTATAGTGGAATTTCATCAAAGCTGTAAAATAACTCAAATTGCCAAAATTATATCTATTTTTTAAACCTGTTTCCTATTTAAGTTGATTACTCCGTGACATAATTTTTACTGCCCCAGGAATGTGATTCAAGTTTTTTACATCTTTACAGATTCTTTTATTTTGGAAAGAAGACACTAAAATACTATCCAGTTGAAAATGCAATTCCTTTCTTAATATATCCCAGGTTATTTTTGTTAGTAAGTGAAGTATTCAGGGAAAATATCTCTACCATCCCCAAGTCTATAGAGTAGTGTGGATAATGACCAATAAGGAATTATTTTGGGGTGCATTCATTTATTATTTTGCTTGGGGCCTTCAGGCATACATATACACTTCCCTATCCCTAAAATACAAAATCTGCTACCCAAGAACAATTAACAACAAAAAAAAGAAAGCAGGGATGAATTATGATAATTTAATTACAATGCTGACAAATGTATACATGAAGTTCAAAGGTTTTTCTCATATGCTCATTCTAAGAGTACAAATTGTTACATAATTTGGTAAGATCCTTCTCTAGAATAAAAAACAATACATGTTTAAAGCTTTAAGACTGGATAATCTTTTTGATCCTGTTTTTTTCCACCTTGACATTTATTTTAATAAATACATGATGCATATGTAGAATATTTTATCTAAAAAGATGTTAACCACCTTTTTCCTTATAATAGTGAAAAACGGAAACCTCTGCCTATAAGTAAGAGATGCATAAAATAAGTATGGTATATTCATATAAATTATATGCAACTAATAAAAATGATGGCCAAAGTTTTCACAGTAGACTGAGCAAAAAACTATGAGACAGTACACATATTTCTACTGTTTAAAAAAAAAAAGTAGACATTTGTAAATTTGTATAAAAAGTAGAATTTTCTTAAGAAAGTAGAAATTTATTTGCATATTTCAGCTGACAAATTTGTTAACTTAAAAATCTAAGTTAATTCACATGCAAATAAATACATCTAGAATTGTACATATATCAATATGGTTTTAGCATTTATCTCTCTCTGGATGGTGAGATTATAAATTATTTTTACTTTGTTCTTTGTTTCTCTTTATATTCTATAAAGTTCCTGCAATAAATACTATTACTTTTGGAATAAAAAAAGGAATAAAGGTTATTTCTAAAGTTAAAGTAAAAAAATTAACAGTCATATAATGTAAAATGAACGTGAAGATACTCCGAAAATACAGAGTAAAGGGATCTCTCTCTAGGTAGTAAAACCAAGGGCTAAGTCTTTTTAGAGGCCCTGTTAAACAAGTAGGATAGCAAGTAATACAGTGTATGAGAAAGGGCAAAGGTCCCAGCACTAGAGTGCCTGTGTTTTAGGTCGGGTTTTACCATTTAGTGGTTAAAGACTTTGGGTAATCATTGATTTGACTTTTCTTACTTTATTTTTTTGTCCACCTATAAAAAATTATGTAAATGGTTCCTTGCCTTTTATCTTATGGGTTACCTGAATGTTCAAACATGTGCATGAATGTGGACACATTTTATAACTATAAAGCAATAATGTAAGTTTATTAAAAAGTTGTTAACAATAAGGAGAAAAGCAAACAACCAAATAATAGCACAATTGAGTGAAAAAAGAAAAAATAAACCAATACAATGTAAAGTTTCACACCCCATGTTTTAACCTTATCTAGTTCCTTCATTGAAAGGAAATTATGAGTATGTAAGGTAACTATCAAATCCTACCCCTTTCCTAAAACATCCCCTTTCAAGTGAGTTGCAGGTAAACTCTTATAGCAACCACAGTACTGCTATTGGTTTGAATTTCCTGCAACATGTAAAGCATATATGCGTTCACAAGCCACTAAAGTGCTATAAGAAAATGTCCTTTTGGTTGTCTCTTATGTACCACACAAATGCTAAAAGAACAATAACAACTAATATTTTCATTGAAAGTCTATTTTGTCCCTGGGGCTGTACTAAGTACTTTGCATGTATTATCTTAGTTAAACCATTTAACCATCTTATTAAGTAGGTGTTATTAAGTAGCCAATTCAAAGACACATAGAGGCACACAGGTGGGGCAGGCATTAAAGCCTATGTGCTTAACCACTACATAAAATGCCTTCTGTTTTGCAATATGAATGGATATTGTGGTGAATAAGATATGGGCTCTGTCTCTAAGGCTACTGACATTTAACAGTGGAGGTAAGATATGCATGCATTCCTAAACAAAATTCAAGCTGAGATCATTTTCATATGGACTTCTCTCTAAGAGGAGTTGGCATTGTATCTGTGTCTTAAATTTAAGCTTTTTCACCAGTCATTCAGGCACAGAAAGTTACATGTGTAAAGACAGAATATAAAAAAGATAAGCATAGGTGTTTATAATATTTACATATGAAATTATGTATGTAATATACACATTATATATTATTTCAGGAATACATATTTTATTAATGAGCCAACATTATGCTACTTGAGGGCAGAATGTGACCAATTCTTACTACAAGACTTTCACATAATTTAGGACTTACACACTCAGAGGCAGATGCTGAATAAATGCTCTGAGCTGTGTTTTTAAGAATATTTGTTTCAAGGTACGAACATGACAGATTTGGCCATAGGGAAGGTGAAGCAGGGGAAAGGCTAGTAAGATAGACAAAATGTTGTCCAGCAGCAGAAATGAAGGCAGCGAGAATGGAGAGGAAGAAACAATGCAAATAAAGTCCACTAGCCTCGGGCAGTCTGTATTGAGGAAAGTTTAAAGATCTCTTTTAAAGTGGCACTCTGGATTTCCAAGGAAAACACTCTATTGTCAAGTAAAGTGAATGTGTTGCGTGGTAGGATGATCTTCTGAACACGTTGAATTTGAGGTACTGAGGGGCCATTTCATGACTGGGATTAGAGCTGCAGATATGGATTTAGGAGTAATCCCCCCAGAGTGGATAGATGAAACCTGGGGAGTAGCTAGCAGGGGAGAGAAACAAGGAGGGCAATTATAAAAAAAAGAAATGAAGCTGCTGGAGAAAGATCTTTCAGGAATATTTATAAGAAGTTGAGTGTGTGTGTGTGTGTGTGTGTGTGTGTGTGTGTGTGTGTGTGTGTGTAGGGGGAATCAAATTAGAAGCAAGGAATTAAAGGGTCACAAGAATCTATCCATTTTCCACCACATCTGATTCAAAATTTCTAAAAGCTTAAATAGAATCCACATCATTGATAGATTTGTCTTTCTATGAGTCTGTGGAGCATTCATCAGGGCCCACAGGATGCAAAAGTAGTACAAAACGCCCAGCTAAATATTCTCCAGCTTCAATCCATTTAAGTGTAACATATACCTTAGTTAAGACAATCATCACTATTTGCTGACATTCATAGACAGTACATTTTCTTACAAGCATTTACTTCATAAAACACCAAGAGAGATTAAATTATGTTGCAACAGAGTGATGTCTAACACAACCGGAAGAGGAAAAAAAGGGTTCTCGACATTGTTATCCCAAAGTTAATGTCCTAATCTTGATTTTTCTTACAAAGCAAATGGTTTCCTTGAAGTGTCTAATTGATGAATACAATTACAAACTAAAGTTCTTTGTGAAGGAAAAAAAACATTATCTTCAGAAACCAGGAAGCTGAGTGTTAAGCCATTGCTTTGTTTCAGATGCAGCTGTATCTTGTTGCATGATAGCATTTATGGCATCACCAGTGGAATATTGTTTTTAATAAGTGCAAAACTGATTGGTGAAGACATTGGTCTCCTTTAGAAAGAAAAAGTTAATAATTCCTTCTCCACCACATATTGGCTACCCTGTTTATTAAAAGATAGACATTTTTGACATTTGGAAAGCAATAATCGATTCTACAATATTATTAGGAGTCCATATAGATAGTGAACCTTTCCTGTCAGGATAAGACAAAAAACGTGTAAGATAGGGACATCCAAGGATCACCTACCATTCATCACATGCAAGGTAACTGTTTTTCCCTAAGTTCACTCAAGCAGAAAATGAACAGTTGCCAATGGTGATCAGAGAGATAGAAAATGCTGCATCCAGGAATGAAAGTCTCTTTGTTGTTGTTGTTGTTTTAAAGTTAAACCAATATTCTATATACTTTTGCTGAAATAGCAAGAGGGCCAGATTTGATAAGATCACAGTCCTGGAACTGATCAGTTGCTCCTTGATGTGTTCACAGAATGTTACAGTCATATAACCAACAGATGCTCAAAAGTAGCCTCAAAACCAACAAAGACAAACCTTCTGTTTTCAATCTTTGGTGAATTATTTTGAAGTTTCAAAGCATATTGGTCAGAATGGAATTTTACAAAGATAATCTTTAGATCTTAGTTATTTGGAGGATTATAAACTATACCAATTTACTGTTCTATCACTGGAAGAACTGCAAGTATTTTTTGCTCCCCACAAAACTAAATCTCCTCTGAAAATAGAAACCTATTTCAATAATTCAATTTGTATTGCAATCAATACAAATTGATTGGGTGCAATAAAAAGTACAGCTAATTCTTAGAAATAAGCATGCTTATGTCATTAAGGCTAAAATAGCTAGCATGAGAAGCTCAAGTGAAATACATAAAAGTGTATTCTTATAATAAGCATCTCCAAGCCTTGGGTACTTGAAGACACTATTCAAAGATGCAACCTCATCTTTCATTGGTGTTCTCTGTCTGCATAGAAAGGGCTGTGAAAGGGGAGATGCAAAAGAGGCAAAGAAGTAGGAAAAATGTCTTGGGAGAAGGAAGGATGTTCCAATGATATGAAATAACAAAAAAAAAGTTAACTTGGGACAAGTTATTATTTAATAATACTGGAGATAATTCCAAAAATATTTTGAATCACATAATTATGCTGTGGAAGAAAAAAAAGTATTCAATGTCCAAGACTTTGTGTTTGCGAAAAAACTGTCCTCTTTATTTTATAGCCCATATATTCTAAATGTTCACAAAGATAAAAAGCATTGTTTTCGTGACCATTAAAATCTGATACATGAGGAAGTATGCAGGACTTGGGACCTGAAGATTCTGCATCAAATTCAGAATAAATAAGCTGTGATTTAGCTACAATTTGGGCCAAACCTTCATGGCTTTTTGACATCAAGGACTAGTACATAGTGAGGGATCAAAGGATGCAAAATTGAGAGTAATCAAGGATATATGATTTTTCTTCTGTCAGGTAAGGTACAACTGCTAGTATTGATGAAATGACAACTTTAAAAAAGGCTTTCTGGGCCAGATATGGTGGCTCACGTCTGTAATCCCAGCACTTTGGGAGGCCGAGGTGGGCAGATCACCTTAGGTCAGGAGTTCGAAACCAGCCTGACCAACGTGGTGAAACCCCGTCTCTACTAATAATACAAAAATTAGCTGGGCGTAGTGGTGCATGCCTGTAATCCCAGCTACTCGGGAGGCTGAGGCAGGAAAATTGCTTGAACCCAGGAGGTAGAAGTTGCAGTGAGCTGAGATCGCGCCATTGCACTCCAGTCTGGGCAACAAGAGCGAAATTCCGTCTCAAAAAAAAAAAAGGTTTTATGTTACAAAAATGACAAGTCAGTAATCTGTTACAGAAAAATTTATAATAAGAAAATATGAATAGGTAAACACATACTAAACATACCTTAAAGATTGCTCAAAAAAGACTCAAGTGGATTAGGGACTTCCCAAAGTATTCTTAGTGGTGTTTGTCAAACACTAAACAGAGAGCCCTCCGTCAGGTCTGTAATCTTTTTGGTGGTGTTCATTTGTTGCAATAAAATAAGTCAGCAGTTTTAACAAAGAAAAAAATTCTATAATGTTTACTGTTTAATACTAAACACAACAGTGTGAGATTATTTCCTGGGCTTTTAAAAATTACACATATCTTTTTTTTAGAAACCTTTACAAGGAATAGTAGAATACCATGAAAAGTTGGCTAAATATTTGATTGTATATGTTGTGTATGATTATCTCTATAATTTGGGATATTAGGCTATTGGTCAGAAATGTGATCTCCACTGTAACAGCAATTTAGGGGAACAATTATATTTGATATTTCTCTTTTCAATTTATAGTGTCTATTCGAGAAATGTAATCTGCCATAATCTGTCAAAACTGCCAAGACTGTTTGTAGTACTTCAGTGGTACTTTACAGCTAATATCACCACCACCCACCACCCATCTGCATAATGCATTTAACTTTACAAAGAATACTTTCATCTATTATATTACTTCATTTTCAAAATGGTCTTATAAAGCAGGTAGAGCAGGGATTTGAACTGAATTTCCATTATGAGGAAAATAAGGTAACAACCCATTCCTGGCAAAATCTGGACTAGAATTCAAATCATTTGGCTCCAAAGTAACACATGCTTCTCCAAAGAGCAGCCCAGTATTTCCAGCGACTTAATTCAATGAACAGATTCAAGTCATGGGTTAAAAATGTTGAGGATGTCAGGCTGACTGTCACTGAGTATACTTCTTGGGTAAGGGGCACCCTTACTCCTGTTAAGATGATCTTACTAACAGCTAAAGCAGACTAGGAGAATTTTCACAGGAAAACTACTATTCTTTTCAGACACAGATAGTTCCCTTTTGCTGAAACTTGTTGCAATGTTCCACAAAGTGTTACCACATCTGGAAAGTGCATAATAATTTTGATTTATCTGCACTGACGGTCAGCAGTATGTTATATTCACTGTTGTATAATATTATTACCTGTCGATCTTCCCAGTAGATAATATGTTCCTCAAAGGAAGAATCTTGCTTATTTTTTAACTCTATTTAGTGCCAGCCATGTTGAAGTTGGCTCAGTAAAATTTGTGGGAGGAATGAAGGCAGGAAGGCAGGCAGGCAGGAAGGAAAGGAAAGAAGGGAGGGGATGACGAAGTTTTGGAACTTTCTTTTGCAAACCACTCTGCTAGTTGAATTTATGACACAAAAGAGGTCAGGGACAACAACAAAACTGTTTCAAGTCATTGTAGCAAAAGAGCAAAAGAGTCTCGAAAACAAGTAAGAGAATGACTTAATCCAACCACTTGATATGAAAATTACCAGTAATTAGCCTGTGTTAAAGAGATCAACTTTTTTACACAAGTCAGCAGCAAATTGGTTAACTTAACCAAAGTTATGCCCAAACTGCTCCTCATCCAAACTGATTTCTATGTTTTGGTTTCATGAAACTGATCTATCATTCAGGACAATAAACTAAATAAGAACTAGGCGTTTTATATAGTGTTAAGGAGAAAACATCATTACTGGCACTAGTATCAAATAATATTGCTTTTCTTTGGCAAGCTAACTCAAACTAGGAAAATGAATTTATTAAAACTCTTCATGGACCTTATATCAAGTCTGCAAACTCCTAAATGTAAAACTCTGCTTATAAACATTGTCAGGGTAAAATTTTGTCTTAAAACGGAGTAATTGCTTCTATTTCCTGTGATGTTCACACAGCAACTCCTTCAGAATTACTCTTAAAACGAAATAGAAAAGAAAATCAATAGCAACACTGCACTACGAAATAAACTTTGTGGCAGAAATGGAATCAGAAGATTAAGATAAAACCATAAAAGTATGAAATAATAAAAAGGGCACCAAATTCAACTCCAAAACAAAGACTAAACATGATTTCAAATATGTATTACACATACACACAATGGAATATAGACATTTTATATTTCACAAGAATATTTTTATAAAAATAATTTGCAAATATTAATTCAGTAGCAATTAATACTATTCTGCCTAACCTCACGGTATTGACAAACTTTAATCAGATATTATTTGTAAAAATATACTTTACAGCATTATTACAAATTTTTCGTTTTCCAAATAAATTATTTTTGAAATATTTTTACTTTGTATAAAATTTTTAAAATTAAAGAATCATATATTCTCTCTTGTTAAAAATGTCAAATGCTAATTACACAACTTATTACAACTGCTTTTACTATGTGTGTGCAACATTCTTCTTCATTATTTGTGTTCTATTTTGTTTGTTTTCCAAAGTCTGGAGATATTCTCGTAAGACAAATTTAAAACATTTATCAATTTTTATCTTAAATATTAATTTGAGTTGGAAATTAGACATGTTTACCTTAAATACTGAGCAAAAATAATTTCAACTATATATAACAGTTATAGATACATCAATACAAAATGTGTATATATATATAAAACAATACTATAGGTAGTATCTTAAGTAATTTTGAAGCTGACATGAATTTCCATATGCTTCTTTAGCCTAGCAGACCTCCAATGTTATATGGTTGAAGGTAACTGCTTCAATGGCAATCAATCATTAACCATCAAATCCACTCAAGACTAGAATCAAACTTTCTTCTATTAAATTACCTGCACAAAACAACTGAGTTTTCCCATCCAAACCATTGGCCTCTGCAACTTGTAAGAGAAGAGGGAAAACAGACAGATCTACTTGATAATCAATTTAAAGGTTATCAAGGCTCTCTTTACTTTTGCTAACACATTTTCTATTTTGAGCCTTCTTGGCCCATGTGCTTCTGCCTAAGTGTCACAATCTGTCTTAGGTCTTAGCTAAGAAAATGTCTTATATGGTTTTTACAGTTAAGAACTGACAACTGCCTTTTGCTTTTGTTGGTTAGCACTCCTCTAAAGTTCTCTTGCCTGATCAAACCTCACAAAAATAGAAATTGGTCATTATTCTGAATGTCTAAAAGTCCAGGCATTTACTTTTTCTTGATGTGTTAACATATACACATGTTTTGATCTACTCTTGAAGTTATTAATTTAGGAAAGTGAATTACCAACACTGTACAAACACATGATGCCATATGGATTTTCAGGGCTGAACCAAGTTCATAAGCAAGATGGCAATGAGGAGACATCTATACTTTATCTTATTGCAACTACCACTTCGAGCTAAGTACACAGAGCTTGAAGGAGAAATCATCACTTGCTTCTTTTGAAACCAAATCCATCCTCTCAAACCTTATGGTTTTCCCTTCCCTTTGTTAGGCCATACTGATTTACATTGTATTTCAGTATTGAAATTCACATCAGACCAATTTCACATTGTTTAGTAACTTGTGATTTATGTAGTATTAAGATTAATTCCATTATGACCAATATCCTGCCATATCATTTAATTACACTGACATTTATTATAATTACATCTAATAAATTAGACACATTTAAATACATTCCAGCTAAGAATTTAAACAAATGAGATCCACCTGGCACAATGAGAGAAACTGTTTCAGTACAGAAATGGCAAAGAAACTCTCTACTCTCCAAGTTAAAATGATTTAGTTTGACACAACCTGGAGGAATTTATTCTGTGATCAGGATATTTTCTCTTTTGCATAAGATACACAAAGTTTGAGATGGAATTTGGTGGTAATTAGAAGGCAAAGAAGACCATAAGAAATATGGGAGGTCATGCTTTTCTCTTTTCATTAAAAAGTTATCTAAAATGACAGTATAATCCTTGATAGTCATTTTAATTGGCAATTATTGAGTACATACAATGCAGCCAGAATTGAACTGAAGTGTCACATTGTCAAATGGGACTTTTCCTGTTGCGTTTGCTTTGGCAGCTTGAACATAACTATTAGGACCAAGAAGAAACAAATACTTCACATTCTAAAGAATATGGGGCCAGATCCTCTTTCCAGAGCTATGATCAATAGCAACCCCTAACGCCTAATCCTCCTTCCCTAACACACTTTCTAATCTATATAAGGTGATCTGAGGATCAGAAAAGAGAAAGAGACAATGCATTCTTAATGGAGATTACAGAGGTTATGTTCTCTGTTCTCCACCAAAACACCCAATTTGTTCAAGTGTGATTGAACTCCAAAATAAATAAAGACAGGGACACTGGCATGTCACTTCCAGGGCTCTGTACTTACTGTCAGTGGAGTGAAGCAAAGAACATTGAACTCAATTTCATACATGATCCCTGTGGCTTGAGGCTATACATGAGGGGAGAGAGGTGTCTACTCCTCACCTGGAGGTTTCTGAAAGCAAGAGACTCTTCAAACAGTCTATCCTATGGGAGAAATAACCTAAAAAGCCAAGGAGAAAAGCCCTCTCTGATCCTCACAACCCCCTGAGGTTTCTGAAGAAGACCTCAATGGGTAACTGACCTCAGTGGGTAACTGAGCTTCGTGTGGAGAAGTATGAATTAGAAGGTGGAAGAAGAACTACAAGGTGGTCTAGATAACAGTCATATTAACGGATCCTCATGGAGGAGTGAGACATTAGCTGCTTATAGAAAGTACGGTACCAGGAGTAACAGCATGTTGTGTTTACACACTTTGACATCATATATTTCTGGATGAAGCTTCAGCACTATTTTTTTTTCTTTTTTTTTAGGCACATTCTCACTCTGTCACCCAGGCTGGAGTGCAGTGGCACAATCTCAGCTCACCACAACATCCGCCTCCCGGGTTCAAGTGATTCTCCTGCCTCAGCCTCCCGAGTAGGTGGCATTACAGGTACGCACCACCACATCTAGCTAATTTTTGTATTTTTAGTAGAAACGAGGTTTCACCATGTTGGCCAGGCTGGTCTCGAACTCCTGACCTCAGCCTCCCGAAGTGCTGGGATTACAGGCGTGAGCCACCCACCGTGCCCAGCCAGCACTGTCAATTCATTTAAGGTCTCTGAGCCTTACTTTCCTCCTCTGCAAAATGAGAACAATGCGCTCTAGCTCACAGGGCTTTTATGAAGAACAAATTGGACAATCCTTTTAGAAATGATGTCAAATGATTACACTATGCAAACAATGATATTATTACTTAACCTATATATTACATTCACCTTCACTGCTTGTCCGTATTATCTTACTATATTATATATATTCTTAGGACAGTTAGAGTCTTATACTACTTTATGTCTTGTGTATTCTCCAGGTGTGCTGTATTTAGCAGAATCTAAGAATGATTTGCAATGACCCTTATCTTTGTATAATTCTCTTCCCTTTCAGTGTGTGTGCAACCTGTAAATATGACAATATATCTCACCAATGATACAGCTTCAGCAAGCCAAATCTAAAAATTTGAAATCCAAAATGCTCCAAAATCTGAAACTTTGCAGCCAATATGATACTCAAAAGAAATGCTCATTGAAACATTTTGAATTTAGGATTTTCAGATTTGGGATGCTCAACTTGGTAAGTGCAATGCAAATATTTCAAAATCTGAAGAAAATCCAAAATCTGAAACATTTCTGGTCCTAGGCATTTTGGATAGGAGTACTCAACCTACGTGTGTGTGTGTGTGTGTGTGTGTGTGTATGTTCAAGAATGGAAAAGCCACTAAGAATGCCCTCCAGCTGACAACCAGCAAGAAACTGGGACCTCAGTCCTACAGCCTCACAGAACTGAATACTGGTAACATTCTGAAGAAGCTTGGAAGCAGTTTCATCTTCAAATCCTCAAGATAAAGAGCCCAGTCAACTGGCTCTTTAATATTAGGCTTCTTGAGACCCTAAGCAGAGAAGTAAGTTGAGCTCCCCCAGACGTGTGATCTACAGAAATGTGAGCTAAAAAAATAGATGTTGTTTTTGGCTACTAACTTTGTAGTAATCGATTATTTAGTGATTGAAAACTGATACAGATGCTAAAACCTATTTATTAAATGAATACTATTTATTAAATGAAAGCCATTGATTGAATGTTCATGAAGCAATTAATATATAATATCTGAGAATATTTCACGTGAGGTCTTGTCTGAAAATTCTTCTGAAGAATTTTGAACCCTTATTAGAATCTGAAAAAAAATCTCAGAGGCTAATCACAACTAGGATTAATTGGAAGACATGAATAAGTACCCCTGGTGATGTTTAAAATGTTTGTTGAGGGTAGAGTGGTAGAGTTTAGCAAAACCTGTAGTCAAGTAGGATGGAGGCTCGGCACCAGTATAATTTGGCCATAAATTTCCATGGTTTACTCATAGGCTGATTGCATGTAGATTACATACAATGAAATGATAATTTTGTGTTAAGGAGTGAATTCTCAAAATATTTGTAAAAATGGGCAGTTTGGGATGGCTTTTTGGAAAAGTGGGGCTCATGTTAAGTCTCAACACTAAGTACTAATGACTAAAATAAAAGAACACTGATGAGGAACTAAAAGAAAACTACAGAGATAATCAAATCTGCTCCCCTGTCTCACCCCCTATGCGTTATATGTCATCATTCCCTGTCAAACACAAAATTCTTTTTATTTTAGTATATCTATAGGGAATAAGATCGAAGAACACTCTCCTAGGAATTTAATTATCCTCCGTTGGAGGAAATCCTCTCGCTCAACATGAAGGCAAAAAGTAAAGGCCATTTCATCTTGTCCTGCCTCCACCCCTGCCTGTTAATTTTAAAACACATGTTTAGATACTAGAATATTTTAAGAAAACAGCTACCATACTGGCATCTGGTGCTATTGGTAACCAGTGCAAGGATAAGCTCCAGTGAGAATTTAAAAATGCCCTTTCCTAAGGAGAAACTGTTAAAAAAAAAAAAAAAAAAAAAAAACCTGATTATCAGTCGTTCCCCAATTCATGAAGAAAAAGAACAAGTATTATCAAAGAGCTAATTTATAAATATCTGGATTTATAACTCTTTTCCATTAAGTATTTCCAAAATAATTGTTCTCAAAGTTGACTGTACACTAGAGTTAACTAGGGACCTTTAACAAATTTTGATGCCTAGTTTCTATGCCTTTAAAAATTCTGAAAGTATTGGTCTGGAGTTCAGTTTGTTTATTGTGATAATTTCAAGAGCTCCCAGGTAATTCTAATATATGGCCTCTGAGCTATGGTCCAGGATTACATGCATAATAGACTTCTGAGGAAAGACAACTATGAGTTCAGTTTATTTGTCCACTAGAAGGACTGGATTCTAGACATCTCTGAAATAAAATATCCATGCATATTTGCTCTGAAATAAAAATGTTGCAGAACAATGCTTTTATTTCAAGGTTTGCATTTTTCCAAAGGGTTTTTTTTTCAATTCCTCTGTTTGCAATGCAGCAATATCTTGTTTGAATGTAAATTAAATCTTCCTGTTAATAAGAAGGATGTGTCTCTGCCTCAGGACCATGTACAAACAGTCTGATGATGGCAGGCAGTGACCCAGGGATGTTCATGATGGACTGAGAGAGACATGGCAAACATTACAAGCATGCATTGCAAATACTGGACTATGGAAAATTAATAGTTTTAACCCTTAAATCAACTTCACATGGCACAGTAGCATATTTTAGCAGTAATTTATCTACCTTCTACACTAGCTTGGGGGAATTACAGATACAAAGCTGGAAATAAACCATACTGAAGGTAGCATTACACTTTACCTTGGCTGAAACTTGGGAAGCAACACAATTTGGCCTTTATATTTAAAAATCACGGTTCATTTGATGTCACATCAATGTAGAGAGAAGAGTTGAAATTTGAGTGAGAAAAGCTATTAGGAAGTACATTTACTAGAGAAGGAATAGAATTAATATAACTTAGTTTTTTTCATCTTACATTTTCTTTTGTTGATAACGAATCAATTGGAACATTTTTGAGGTTGCCAGAATCTTCTGATTCTGGAGCCTAAATAAGGTTTTTTACTAGCAGGTGGACTGAATAATATAAATCTGATGGCCAGAGGCCAAACCAACACTTTACAAAAGGCCTCTGGACCAGGTGGTTGACAAGCCTAGGACTTACATGAATGCAACCCCAGAAGAAAAACTTGCCAGTGCCTCTTTAATAGCCATCCAAGACTCTTGCTTGAATTTCAAGGCAGCTGATGGTGATTTCTTCTTCCATTTACAACTTATTTATTTTTATAAAAAGAATGCTGTACCCTTTTCTTTCCTCCCCAACACCAACAGTTCACTCATCCAAAAACTCTAAGGCATTCAGATAAAAGCAGATGAAAATATTGTTTGCCAGAAACATCTTCAAACAGAATACGAGTTTTCACACATAGAATGCTCATTAGAAGCAGAAGCAAACATATCACTGTAACATAATAATAGCTCATATTGAGCAAGTACTCTGGGCTGTGTGCCTAACATACAATAGCTCATTTAATTAGCCATTATGTTGGGTGGAAGCTATTATTTTCATTTCACAAATTAGGAATCTCAGACACACTGAGATTTCACTTGCTGAAAGTCGTACAGAAAGCAGTAAAAGATCCAGTATTCAAAAACAGGCAATTTGGCCAAAAGTGTCCACTCTTAATTATACCACTATACTGTAGTTATTGCGTAAAGTGGCCCATGAGAACAAGCAATGGGTACCTTGCCCCACTGGAAAAAGATAAATTCAGGGAAGTTTCTTGGGTAAGTTTATTTCTGCGCTAAGTGAAAATATTAAATAAAAACTATATGGATGAGGTGGGCAGGGCCCAGTGGCTCATGCTAGTAATCCCAGCACTTTGGGAGGCCAAGGCGGGCAGATTACGAGGTCAGGAGTCGAGACCAGTCTGGCCAACATAGTGAAACCCCGTCTCTACTAAAAATATGAAAATTAGCTGGTCATGGTAGTGGGCACCTGTAATCCCAGCTACTCGGGAGGCTGAGGAAGGAGAATTGCTTGAACCCAGGAGCGGAGGGTGAAGTGAGCAGAGAATGCACCACTGCACTCCAGGCTGGGCAACAGAGCAAGCTTCCATCTCAAAAAAAAAAAAAAAAAAAAAAAAAAAAGGAAATTATATGCATGAGGTAGATGGAGGAAGGGGGATGGAATTCCTGGCAGAGGGGATAGCATAACTGAAATCAAAAAGGTTGAAACAAAGCAAAACAAAACAAAAAAATCTTACATTGTGTGTTGGGCAGTTTGGTAAAGTAAAGAGATAACATAAAAATCAAGGAGATGGCACTGAGAGGTGAACTAGGAGAAGATCATGTCAGTCTTAGTATCATACCAAGAACTTTGACTTTGTTCTACAGGTCAGAAAATCTCAAATATTTCTGATCACGACCCACAGAAAAAATATATTTTATATGGTGACAAGTACATTTTTAAGCATGTATTTCACTTCTATATAACAAAAATTTATATATCTTTATTACACATGTTATTTATAATACATCATATTATAGATAATATCACACACACACACACACACACACACACACACGTACACTCAAACTGGTTGAGCACCCTAAATCCAAAAATTTGAAGTTTGAAATGTTCCAAAATCCAAAATTTTTTGAACACTAGAATGATGCTCAAGGAAATACTCATCAGAACATTTTGTTTTGTTTTGTTTCATTTGAGACAGTCTCGCTCTATTGCCCAGCCTGGAGTGCAATGGCACGATCTCAGCTCACTGCAACCTCCGCCTCCTGGATTCAAGCAATTCTCCTACCTCAGCCTCCTGAGTAGCTGGGACTACAGGTGTGCACCACCACGTCCAGATAATTTTTTGTAGTTTCACTAGAGACAGGGTTTCACCATGTTGACCATGCTGGTCTCATAGTCCTGTCCTCAAGTGATTTGCCCACCTTGGCCTCCCAAAATTCTGGGATTACAGGTGTAAGCCATCATGCACAGCCATCATTAGAGCTGGGTTTTAATCATCATTCACATTTCATATTTTCATATTTGGGATGCTCAAATAGTGCAAATATTCCACAAACAAAAAACCCTGAAATCTGAAACACTTCCGGTTCCAAGCATTTTGGATAAGGGACATTCAATCTCTCTCTCTCTCTCTCCGTCTCGTGTGTGTGTGTGTGTGTGTGTGTGTGCGTGTGTGTGGGTATGCATCTGTATAGTTGGCCCTTGAACATTGTGGGGGTTGGGGTATCCATACACTCTCAGTTGAAAATCTGTGCATAACTTTTGGCACCCCCAAATTTCAACAACCAGTAGCCTACTGTTGACCAGAAGCCTTACTAATAACAATAAGCAGTTGATAAACACATATTTTGTGGGTTATATGTAGTATATACTGCATTCTTAGAATAAAGTAAGCTAGACAAAAGAAAATGTTATTTAGAAAATCATAAAGAAAATATACTGACTATTCATTAAGTGGAAATTGATCATCATAACATTTTCATCCTTGTCAATGTCACATTCAGTAGGCTGAGGAAGAGAAGGAAGAAGAGGGGTTGATCTTGCTGTCTCATGGGCGGCAGAGGCAGAAGAAAATCTATTTATAAGTGGTCCCGTACAGTTCAATCCTGTATTGTTCAAGAGTCAAATGTGTGTGTGTGTCTGTGTGTGTTTGTGTGTGTGTGTGTGTGTGTAAGAGAGAGTAATATATATATATTATATACAATTTTGCAATTGAATGGAAATTTTCAAGAAAAATAATGAATCTTACTATTCAAACATTCATATTTTCTATTCTATTTCCTATCAGTTCTAGACCATTTAGGAAATGAGTAGGCCTCTCAATTCATTTTTAGGCCCCATTAATGAGTTATAATACTGTTTAAATAACACAGTTATGGGTGTTGGAAATCTATGGGCTATCATCAAAGGATTTTGATTACAGGAGACATAGTTTAGAGTGTTACTTCAACTGGGTCACTGTGATAGCAGTCATTAGCTGTCTGAAGATGATTTTGAGTCATTTGCCAAGCTCAGGCAAAAGAGAACAGGGGAGACAAAATCAAGTCTACTTAGATGCCACAAAAAATAAATTGAGTAACTTAGAGTCTCCGCTAAAATGATAATTCTTTATTAGAAGAATGTTAAAGAAATGATCCGAGGACCACCACTCTTGAATATCCTTAAAAGTACAATACAAAGCCAGTTAGATTAGCAGGGTTACTGACATACCTGCCTGAAGGAAAGGAAACAAACAGGTGACCACAGGTGCCCTCCAGCTCTAGATTTATTTCCCTGGTCACTGACTATCTGAAAACTAATTTTGGTTGCCTGAGAATAAAAAGTCAAATTGCACGTGAGATTGCTCTGAAGAGGAGTCTACAGAAATGTATTAGAAACAGATGAATAGTCATGACCCTCTTTACTCAATGCACTCCTACACAAATGTCTATGCAACTACAGAAGAGAATTCAGTATCTATTTATCAATAAAAGAATATGAGAATGTTTCTGCAGCCTCCTAAAAAAAAACCTTTCCTATGAACAGAAGATAATGGGGTTATTATAGATAAGGCAAAAGTGCCTTCTGAAATGTTGCAAACTAATTAAGAATAATTATTAATAACATTTTTGGTGGTATTGTCTTATTATGCTTGACTAATTTTTAAATATTCTGGTATATTTGAACTTTCACTATTTTAGCCTGTACCCTATTTTTTTTTAGCACAGATTTTAATTAGAAAAATAGAAGTAATAACAAGGGAAGTCACATGTTAACTAATGAACTGAGCCTAACAACAAAAAAGACACAGGGAAGCCCCTGAAGGACTCTCTAGCTTGATGTTCTTCTTGGAATCTAGGGCAGGACAAAAGTCCTAACATCACTCTATGGATGACAGAGATGAACCACATGAGCCAAGTGCTAGAACTGACATATTTATCTCTGTTTCCCTGTATGTACCACCACCCCACAACTCCAAAAAAGAAAAAATTTATAAACACAGTCACTAAAATTGGCAATTCCAGAGAAACTGGGTGGCCTGTTAACATCTGGCTTTCCCAAAACTCAATTTTTCTGTAACTTATTCATTTTTTAGCCTTCAATTTTGAAGAAATTTCTTGCCTCCTGGCCAGCTGCAGAGGCTGACGCCTGTAATCCCAGCACTTTGGGGGGCAAGGCGGGCAGATAACCTGAGGTCAGGAGTTCGAGACCAGCCTGACAAATATGGTGAAACCCCGTCTCTACTAAAAATACAAAAATTAGCCAGGCCTGGTGGTGGGTGCCTGTAGTCCCAGCCACTTGGGAGGCTGAGACAGGAGAATTGCTTGAACTTGGGAGGCAGAGGTTGCAGTGAGCTGAGATCATGCCACTGCACTCCAGCCTGGGCAACAGAGGGAGACTCTATCTCAAAAAAAAAAAATTAATAAAAACGAAATTACTTGCCTCCTTCCAGGCTTGCTATACATAAATAAATATACACGCACAATCTACATTTCTCCATTACACTGCCATCATTTCCTTGTCAGTAGAATTGTATCTTCCAGTCCAAGAGATAGCTAATCAGAACTGTCAGGACAAACTCTTGGGACTGTAAATGTGCTATCTGGAGCATAACTATCCTAAGAACACTGATTATAAAATCCAGAAGCAAAAACTCATCAGAAAAGATTTGAAACTCATTTCAGACAAGATGCAGAATATAAACAAATAAATACACAATATGAAAGCAACTTTCACTGAGTCTCATGATGGAAAGATTTTGATCCAATTGATTATTATTGTTCCTAGTTCAAAATATTTTAGGCCTTATCAGTGGCAATGCATAACTGGAATGACTAAGTTTAGCTTTTCAGTGAATCATCAGAGTAGTGATTAAACTAATGACATACAAGACTCCTAACTGGATTTTGAAGATTGAATACGGTATCCAAAACTAGCACTGGAACAAGACAATAACCTTCATTCAGCCCACAGAAAAACCAGTTTAAAACTCTGAAACGATGACACAATGAGTATATTTGTGATAATTATTTGCCATGCCAATTGTATTAAATCATTAGGAGGTAGTACACATCTACATGCATAACGAGCCCATTTTTATGTTAGCATATCTCAAGGGACTTTCCTGCTGTATATTTTATACTGCTACTGCCTTATATTTTATGTTAGCATTAATGTTTTAATTTTCATATACATGTTCTTAGACCATTTTATGAAGGGCATGGCTTTACAAATTCAGTTGATATATTAAAATAATGTTAAAAAAGATCATGTAACAAGTAGTCCTAAATCAGTTCTTTGAGTTCCCTCTGTACATTCAAACCTTCTAATATGGTTTATTTATTATTGGTAATACAGAAGTAAGATCTGGGCTCTAAACTCTGACCATCTGTCAGGTTAACATGCATATGCACTAAGTGCCTTTTTTCAGATGATGGATCCTATCACAAGTCCTCCCTAAAACAATATATCAATCCCCTTCCCCTCAAAAATAAAAAAAAATTGACTTATATCAAAATGAATACATAAAATAGAGCTTCTCTCTAAATTACCCTTCTGGTTAGAATACTACTTCATCACCTCAGAAAACCTGCCTAATATTATACAGGTAGAATAATTTACCAAGGTGTAAAGAATTTTTTTTAAAAAAACAGACAAAATAGTGTAGTGATTAGGAATAAAAGTTCTAGAACCAGACGATCTCTATCAGACCCAGTTCGGCCATTGACTGTCTTGTGAGTCTGGTCCAGTTATTTCACTTTTTAGAACTTTAGTTTTCTCAATTCAAATAAGAGTACTTACCACAAGGTTTATTTAAAAAAAATAAAAGATCCATGTAAAGCATTTGTATGTTATTCAACAAATTTATTAATATTACTATTGTTACTAATACACAGATGACTTCAAAAGCTGCTATTAAAAACCAAGTAAGGATGTGGGTGGCATGCTGTATTTTAGATTCAGATTCAACAGCCACTATACTAATTGCATTCATATGACATTCATATCACATTAACGTCATAGCACAGTAGAGCAATTAAGAATAAGGATCTGGTTTTAAATCTTAGTTCTATCACGTATTAGCTGTATTTAATTCAGTAATCTTCTTAACAGTTCTAAAAAACAGATAATAGTATTACCTGCCTTATAATATTGTTGGATTAAATAAATTACTATATGTCAAGCTCTTAGAAAAAAAATTGCTGTTGTAATTATCGATTTTATTTCAGAAGGGAAAATGTCCAAATATTTAAAAAGCCAGAAGAACAACAGAACCAGTCTTGTAGTCATTGAAGTAATAATAACTTAAAAAAACATAATAATAACCATTAAAACAGTAATATGCTATACTTAGCTCAAGTGTAGCATGCTATCATTTGCCTACAATTTCACTATATTACCCACATGACCTCTCAACAAGCCTGTAATGTGGGTAGGCTATAGATTATTGCCTTCAAATTATACTTCATGAACTTGAGGTTCAGAAATCAGTGACTTGCTAAGCCACATAATATTAGGTGTTTGAGCCAGTGCTAGCATCTAAGTATGGGCCTCATGATCCAATGCCCTTTCCACTTCACTCCTTCACAAGGGCCAAAGAATCAAATTCAAGGCAAGGCCATCTATCAGGCCATCCTGATAAGAACCCCTCCTGAAATAAGACAACATGGTCACACAAATCAAATGCACATGCTTTCTAACTCAATAGTTATACAGAAGTTACAGGTAACAACTGATACATCTGCACAAACCATAAGGCCATTAACACAAAGATGCATTTTAAAGCTAACCAGCTCCAGCATATTATATTCATGTAAAGAGAATTTGGTTTGCCTTTCCTTCTGACACTTCATTTTCCCTTTGTCTCCAAAATCTGTTAATAACTATTTTTAGCTGGATGGAGCATTTCATGAATGGGTCAGTCTTAAAAATCTCATTTGGTTTCCAATTTTTCTTCAAGCATTAAGACTTGCCACTTTTAGATTTTTTGGTTATTATAAACAAAAGAATATATGTGGATAGAATATACACACACTTATGCAAATATATATAGATATATAGCATGCATATATATGCACACACATGTCTATCTACACGTATACATTTACAACAAAGAAAAACTGCTTAATTTTATGTATAAGAGATTCAGAGAACTAGACCAGGTAACACTGAACTCAGAATTTACACATTATTAAGGAGAAAGAAAAAAATAAAAGAGAAATCAGTGAACACACAAATCTTCCCATTGACAAGGTTCCCTTTCTGAGCTTCCTTTCACTTTACTTCTGATTTTCTTCTCATATTATGGGCTTCAGGTAATTCTGCACATTTTCTTCTCCTGAAGAGAAGCCATCACCAGAAGAAAAAGACATGAGGTCTTTTTAGAGAGAAGCAATTCACAAATACTGTTAGGCAGGGAGGCAGTCAACAAGCATTTACTGAATCCCTAGCCCCCCAGGCACTGTACTAGGTGCTTAGAACTGAGTCCCTCCTGCTATTCAGTTAGAAGGACGGAAAAGCTATGACTTTTAGTATTAGCACTGACCTAGTTAAGCCATGAATAAAGAATAAAAAGGTTTTCATCTTCCATCACACAAGTTAAGAAAACAAAACCAGAAACCTTGATATATGTTTTTCAGCCCAAAGCATTATGGTTTTATATATGTTTCAGCTCTTATTGAAATTTTGTAGCTCAATTTCTTTTGGTCTAGAAAGTTAAAAAATGTCCAAGTCAACAACTCAATAAGAAATTTAGAAAGTTTCCGAACAACTCAGTTTCGGAAACTTTTTAGTTCAGCATTTCCCAAACTCGTTGCTATTGACATTTTAGGCTAGAAAATTCTTTCTTGGAAGGAGAAGGGGCCTTTCCTGTGAATTTTAGAGTGTTTAATGGCATGCCTGGCCTCGACTCATTAGATGCCTGTTATCACCTCTCCAACGGAGTGGTGACAACCAAAAATGTCTTCAGACATTGTCGAATATACCCTGGGAGCAACATAAGTCCTGATTGAAAACTATCTAGGCCAAAACTTCACCTAACACATAACTGTATTAGATGGATAGCATGAAAGGATGGCATATAAGGGCCTGGAAATAGAATGGCATTAAACTTAAAATAATAAGCGTTTTTCCTAAAGGTATTTTTATTCACCTTGTACATAACATTGAGAAAACATCACTTGTCCAGTATCAAAAATTGGGGATCTTAAAGCAATACACCCCTGGTCTTCCCAAATCACTGCTCTGGCTTGCTTTAGTCTGTAACATTAAGGCTCTGTTTCCCAGAAAGTCCAGAGCTAAGACATACAGGTTGCTTTCAGTTCTTCAGAGGCAAGGAAACTAAGAAAAGTGGTCATCATAAGAACACCATACATAAAAATAAAGGAAAGAGTAAACCAAGTTTCTGTTCTTAAAAGAAACAGTGGGAAAAAAGAGAAGACATACATTATCATTTCAAAGCAATTTGTGTTAACAATAATCGGGCAAAAGAGATTGTTTTTAGTTGTGTTCTTGCAGAAGTAATGTCAAATTTACTTGCAAGTCAGATTTTTAGAAAATTTTAGAGTCAGGGAGTACATGTGCTTGTTACAGGGATATTACTTGTGTAATGGCGGGGATTGGGTTTCTTGTGCAGTCATCATCCAAATGTTGAACATTATACCCAATAGGTAATTTTTCAACTCTCATTCCCCTCCCACCATCCTTCCTTTTGGAGTTTCCAGTGTCTGTCATCTCCAGAAAATCAGATAACTTAAAAGGTTTCATGCACGTTAAATAGTTAAAAGTTGTATTATTACACCAAAGGAAAAATGAAAAACTGTTTTTCCCAAAACAGCATAAATGTTTATTTTCTGTATGATTTACTTTTCTGTCCCATTTCTATAATATAGAAAAGTATATTATTTGAAAAGCTACATATATCTATCATAAATATATTAGATTTATATAAATATAGTAAATATATCTTTTACTTTGGGATGTAAACAGAGCTAAAATATCATATTCTCAACAGCCCCAAAATAGTCCTTAAAAGTCATGGAATTAATGTGGTTATTTAATCTTGTTCAGCAATTTGATGCAAATGCCTAAATACAAAAAGTTGTCTAGTAGGTACTACACAGGAAGGAAGAAGGAAGGAAAAGGCTTAATACTCTAGAATGTTTCCTGAAAATCAGAAAACAAGTAGCATTCAATTGTAGCTAAACTAACTAACTAACTAACTCTCTCTCTCTCCCACTCTCCCTTCCTCCCCCCCCCTCTGTCACACACAAAAACACACACCACAACACTGAATAAATACCTGTTGGAAGAAAGGAAGGAAGCACATGAGGCAGCATGGAAGAGAGAAAGAGAATGACAACCTCAAGAGACATCATTGACTTGAGTTCTAGTCCTATGATGGATTTCAGAAAGCTGTCATAATCTCTTTAAGCCTCAGTTTCTCATATGTAAAATTTGAGGGTTTACTAGAAGATACATGTATTCTCTTCAATTTAAACTATCCCTGATTCATAGTGTGTTTCAGATCAGGGTAGTAGGAGGAAGATTCTGAGTTTCAGAATCTAAGAAAAATTAAATGATCTAAGTTACATTCTAAAATCGATAATGAGCTGCAATTCTGAGAACAACTTGGCCAGCTAGCCCGAATATTTTTGGCAATGCTAGCAACAGATTGGCTGGATGGCACTGCACAAGAGAATCTTTTTAACACAGTCTGCTCAATCTGGCCTATCCAATGTTCTGCTTGGGTAACTTTAAATTTGGGTTGACTTAGGACTTGTCCTTGGTATCTCACAGGCTGTTAAGAAGACAGTCCATGATAAATGTCATCTTCATTAAAAGTCAATTCTTGCCAACTTTTTCATGCTACTTTTGTTTTACAATACCACATATAATTTGAGACATACTGCCCACAAAACAGAACCTACAGAAGGTTGGAAAGAACATTCTATTCTCTCTTCCAGAGACATGTAACATTAAACAGGGTTCAAAGGGAATGCATTAGAAGTCTACAGAGGAATTTGGATTACAAATGGTTCACAGGAACAGTAAGTACTTTTTTTGGCTTACTAGCTAGAAGTGGGACATAAGGTAAACAAGCTATGAATAGATTTCAATAGAGGTAAAACACCTCATGTTACATATCACCACACTCCTGCAGTATAATACATACCATAAAGTATTATTACAAGATTTAAATATTATTTACATCAAGGTTTGCCAATGAAAAGAGCTTTGAGAACCATGTTAGCTTGTAGCTGCCAAAGACACAAGTAACAGCAGTAGTTGGAATCATGCAGTAGTCTGGGGAAAATGGGGAATCCAAGAACAAAGCCATGTATGAATTTCTCCCTGTCTTCCATTTCAGACAAGTGCTCTTTGTAAAGAGAAATACCTAACAATGCTTGAGAACATTTTATATTTATAATTGTAATAAAAAAGAAAATACCGAAGACTGTATTTTTAGGTGTCTTAGTTCAAAGGAACAAAACACACTGTCATCCTAATCAGAAAAGACATTTAAGGTAACAACCGGAGAAAAGTAGCTTTAGAAATAAATAGGAAACATGTCATAAGATATTTTAATAACGTCAAGCAGCTATTTGCACAAAAATATGGAGCTGCTCCACATTTCAGTACATCTTCCAGGGAGAAGGTAGTAGATATGAGTAGGTAAACATCCCTAACCTGTCTAGTCACATCAGCATATTAGCCACAGAGAAACAAGATACACAAATTCTGGGACCACCTAAAGTGATTTGTTGATCAGCTCTGTGCATAATTACTGCTTTTGTTTAATTACCTTTAATTACCTGTTTTTCTTTTGTCCTTATGCCCTGAGTTGAGTTCTTCATCAGTAATGGGCATGATTTTATGAATGTGACATGCAAACAAGCAAATTAGACCCACTGAACTTGGGAAACCATTTTTCACCTTCCCTTCTCTAAAGGTTAGCTGCTATTTTCTGAAAATGATATTGATTCTATGGTAACATGCACAAAGGCACTAATCAGGAGAATAGGAGCTTTTGTGAATTCAGTAAAGCTTATAAAGTACCTCATTATAACATGCTACCAATCTATGACCCCAATAATAGTAGTCCCAAAATTATAAATAAATTAGATGTTTAAATTGTTACCCTTTTTTTATACTACATAGTGGAGCACTCATTATAATTTCCAGAAGAGCTCTTAAAGAAAAAAAACGTGGACAATGAAAATTGAAAAGCAGCAGCTGCTTAGGGGTGCTTAATCTAGAGCTAGACGTCCAGGCAGATCCAAACTGCCTGCTGCTCCTCCTTCCCTTTTCCTATACTGCCTACAAATAATCGGTTTGATTTTTCATACCACGATTGTAATTAAGCACTGTATCATTATTTCTGGGTAATAAACAGTTTTTATTATTTTCAGTTTAAAGCAATTATTGCCAAAAGGAATTTTTAATTTTAATTTTAATTTATTTAGAGACAGGCTCTCACTCTGTTGTCCAGGCTGGCTGGAGTGCAGTGGCTTAATCAGACCTCACTGTAGCCTTGAACTCCTGGGCTCAAGCAATCCTCCTGCCTCAGCCTCCTGAGTAGCTAAGAATACCAGGTTGTGCCCCCAAATCTGGCTAATTAAAAAAAAAAAATTTGTAGAGACACGGTCTTGCTGTTTTGCCCAGGCTGGTCTTGAACTCCTGACTTCAAGGAATTCTCCTGCCTCAGCCTCCCAAAGTTCTGGGATTACAGGGGTGAGCCACTGTGCCAGGCTCAATTTTTGTTTTTAATGATAATAGCTAATTCTGGTGAGAATCCTTGAAGCAAAACTCTCACACCTTGCTAGTGTTCCAGCGTGTATAATCCCCTGTTATAGCCTGAATGTGTCCCCCAGAATATATGTGTTGGAAACTTAATCCCCAGTGTAACAGTGTTGGGAGATGGTGCCTAATGGGATGTGTTTAGGTAATGAGAGCTCTACCCTCAAAAATGGATTAACACCGCTATATAAAGATCTTTGGGGAGAAGGGTTCTGCCTCTCTGCTCTTCTGCCTTATGAGGAAAAGGATTCCTTCCCTCTGGGGGACACAGCACTCGAAGCATCATCCTAAAGCAGAGACCAAACCCTTACCACCAGACACCAGATGCTGGAGCTTTGCTCTTGGACTTTCCAGCCTCTAGAACCATGAGGAAAATAATTCTGTTCTTTATAAAGTACCTGGTTTTAGGTATTCTGTTATAGCAGCAAAAATGGACTAGAGACATCTTCTTTTAAAAGTCTTGCATGCACTGATAATTGTTGATGTGGTAAATTGAATTAAATAAAAGAAGCTAAAATGACTGTCTTAATTTTTTTAAAAAACAGTTTTCCATTGACAGGTGTTCAAAACAGCAGGATTTTTAACTTCTGGGTTTGTGTAGTAAATTAATTAGGGGTTTTCTTTTATATTTGTGTTTTCCAATTTTTCTTTAAGGAGGATTTAGTATTTTATAATTACAAAACTTTTTAAAAAAAGATTCTCATTTAACCATGAAAAGAGTTTTAAGATATTCACAATAATGTATTAGAGCTCAGTAGCTTTAACAAATTTCTTTCTACATGTACATGACATAAGTTCATGAGGATATTTACCAAAGGATAGAAAGAGAAGTCTTAACTATCTTGAAAACATGAAACAATTTAAGGGTGAATTGAAAAAAAAAAAAAAAAACTTTTTAATTTAAAATAATTTAAAAAAAAAAAAATAAAAAATAGGGTTTTGGTTCCTTTGGGGAAAAAAAAAAAAAAAAAAAAAAAACCCTGTTTATTTATTTTTTGTCCCCTGCTCCTTGCTGTTGTAGAATATATCAACACGGTCTTATAATAGGTTCAGAACCATGGATAGCAGATCCGCGCTTTTAGGTAGACGTGGCATTATCTTAAGAGGCAAAGTATCTGCTTATCTTCAGTCTGCTTTGTAGTGGCCTTGTTATGAGGGCAAATCAGTTACCTTCTCTGGGCCTCCTTTGCCTCACTGGTAAAGCAATTCATTGCCTTGCCTTTCCAACAGGGGAAAATTAGATTAGATAAATTTTGGCCATTTACAGCTGAGGACTAGGACTTTTTTTTAATCGTTCTGATACACAAATAAATATGCTCTGACATTATTCAATGGATGAGTTTTACTTTTTTTGTTTACTTGAATGAGAATAATGGATAAGAAAAACATTTTCAATAAGGTTAATTTATCAATATATCTACTTCCCTATTGTCTTCAGTCCATAGTTCTAGTAATGAGCACACCACAAAATTGATAATTCCATCAGATTATCATGGAAAACAAGCATTGTTGTATGAACTGTCTTTGTGACTACTGCAAAGGTCAGGAACAGGTCTGCTTTGACAACTTCAGATAAAGATAGTTTTTAAAAAGTTCCTTAACACACAATCCTTGGAGTATGCTATTAATTTTTCAACTTAAAAAACTAAGGTTTCCGTATCTTTTTTGGTAGCTTCAAGGGAAAGGAAAAAAAAAGCCTTCACATTCCTAATTATTTTGAAATATTTTTCATGGGTTACTACTTCTTAAAAATTCATTATCCCTTTTTGTTTACTTTTAGATTTTATCAAAACCATATAGCTATTTCCTCTCTGATTGACAAAGCCACTATGGGTTTGGCACAAAATTTAGAACATGATAGACTCTCAATAAATGTTAGATCCTCTTTTTCTTCTCTCCTAATCTTTCCTATTTCTATAACATACATTTCATAAGATTTTAAATGTGGCATTCATCTTCTAGATCAAAAAATATATCATTTAATGGAAAAGAACAAAGTTTAAAATCCTAGATTACTGTCTGTGGGTGTTGGTAAAGCTGAATGGCTCCCACGTTTTGGATAATCTCATTCAATTTTTCTTCTCATATTTCTCCTTGAATTCGCCACTTTCTTTCTTTCAAAAGCCAAGGCTCTCAATGTTTGGATTCTCTGTTAAGTTTTACTGTTTATTCAATGGAGCCATGAATCCAAATTTGTCCACATGAATTTGACCTCCTAATGCAATACGTTGTTATTGGATTTCTGTTGTTTCTCTTTTAAGTGGCCCTGGTAGTCTTAAAACCTGCTCATTCCTTCTTCGAGCTGTCGCCATCCTCTATACATGCTGGAAATTCACAATCATGAATATTATACAGGGAGATGCAACAAAAATCTATGTCTTTGTAATAGAGTCAACAGGTATAAAAAGAAAGATATTTCAAATAAGAACTTCAATATTCTACATTTCATAGTTACTGAGAAGCTTTGAGAGTCGATCCCAGGAATGCTCTTATCACATTATTCATTGTGGAGAAAAAGTTCAGTACAGTAAATATAATAATTAGAGCTCATGCAAGACCATCAGATGGTAAAATATCCAAATGATCTCACTAGAAGGCTGTTTATAGCAAGGGAAACTAAAATACGGTTCTAACAATGTATACATACCATAGAGAGAATGATATTGAGTCTAAAACTCCAATTAAGTATAGGCATTAAGGATTCACACCATTAGAAATATGCTGTGACTTTTGTTTCAACCAATTACAGAAGGAAGTTAGAGCTAAGAATTTCTTGAAAGTGATTTTAGATGTGAGTGAAGAGGAAAAGACAGGAAATAAAGCCATCATTTATTTTTTGTCTTAGGACAACACTGAAAATTTGTCAGAAGCATCTGCTCCTTAAAAAACACAACTGAATAAAAATTGGCATCTGAGGTTTGAAAGTTAATTTCAAAGGTTTATTATACCACAGGGTTCATATTTAGCAGCTGTCAATTTGTTACCGACAACTGTAATAAAATTCAGCAAAACTTGAAATCTTCCCTTGCCAAAGAGACAGCTGTTTCTGAATGTTGGAGATTTGGGGAATTTTTTTTTTAAACCAATCTCTATTTGAAAAAGACATTACTTTTATTTATCGAAAAAGTCATTTGATGATAAAATATTGATATTCTTTAACTGTGTTTGTAAAAAAATAAATATACTTTTAAATGTGGAATTTTCTTGTTCTTGCTGTTTCAATACTTGTAGACAGTGTTTCAACCTGGGTAATATGGACCCTCCATGGGATATCTGGCAATATCTAAAAATGTTTCTGTTTGTCACAACTAGATACTATTGGCATCTAGTGTGCAAAGACCATGCTGCTAAACATTCTATAAAATGCGGGACAGCTCCCACGACAAAGGATTATTTGGCTCAACATGTAAATTGTAACAACCTTGAGAAAATTTGTTTTAAGGAAACTGATACAATGGATTTAGATTAAAGATTAGTTTGCATTTACAGACTTTCTAAACCATGGTTTTCATCTGGTGGGAAGCTGCAGGCAGGCACCGGCTGTGCTTTAAGTAAGTGTTATTTGAACAACATAGTAAAACTACTTAGCTTGAAATTATAGCAAGTACTTTTGCACTGATGTAATTAAGTTTGTGTCAGTTACACTGAATATATTTCTATGTACAACATTTTGTAACTGTGCTATAAAAACAAATCTGTAAATATTGGACAGGAAGTTTCTTTAGGTAGTAATTATTTTCTACACACGCATTAGCTAATATTCTACACAGACTCCATAACTCATATTAAACAAAAAAACTTGAATATTGTTTTACTCCTACCTTTTACCCCATTATTTTCTCAACTTGACAATACTTATAAGCAAATCTATATTTTCAAACAACATCTCTAGATCACACATTCCTTAAATAATTACTTTAAGTATGCTAAATAACCAAAACACTTTCAGGGCAGAAATAAGGACGAGGGATCCACATTTTGTTGAATGTCTACTCTCTTTCAGTCATTGAGAAAAGTACTTTTTATTTAATATCAATCTACTTCAATAAAAATGTCACCTAACATGTAAAAATACTTGAAGAGAGAGTACTATTTAACCCATGAAATATATAAGAACAGAATGAGACAGCTGCAAAATCAAATATATTTAGGTGTTTTAGCTAAAGTATACATTATTCCAATAAAAATTACCTTTTGCAAATAATATTACTAAGAAGAAATTTAAAGAAAACATACTCCACTATCATAATTGTGATTTTCATTTAAATTAGGAACACATTTCAAAACTCGTGACCTTGGAAACTCTCTTATTTCATTTGGGCCTCCAGAGTAGTGTGTCTGTTGTCTCTCTCTCTCTCAATCTTTTAATTTAACAAGTATTTATATAGCATTTACAATATGCTTGATAATTGTAGAAATATTTTACAAGTATTAACTCCTGATGACCCTATAATGTAGGCACACATATTACCAACATTTTGCTAACAGTGGAACTGAGTCATACAGGGATTAAGTAATTGGCCAAGGTCCCATAGCTAGTAAGTGACAGAGGTAGGATTTGAATTAACGAAGTCTGGCTCTAAAAGCCTCCCTCTTTAGCTCTACGTAGGTGGCCTCCCCTCTTCATTACAATAAAAAGTATTACACCTTTTATTTATCTCGAGCTTGCCCAGGTAGTGTGACCTTGGAGGAGACATACGTGAAAGGTTTCAAATCAAGTCAAAACCCGTGGGAAAGTGATGGGGAGAATGAGAGAAACCGAATGATCTCACCAGCTAATCCATCCATGGAGGTGCTTTGCTCAGAAATCTCTTAGAAGTACCAAACATAGTTAGATCTGAGTTGAATGCATCTGATCTATAACTTCCATTTGTTTATGGCACACATTTTATATCACTGACAATTTCTTTTTTCTCTACAAGGAGAGGCAGTATAGAATGGTGTTTAAGGGCACAAACTCAGGAGTTAAACCTCCTGGGTTCCGTTTCCAGATTTAACTTGCTATTACCATATTTGTATTGTATTTCTTGAATGGTGAACAGAGAAAATACGACGTAGTCAAGAAGTTCTCTCCTTCCTGAGCACACTGTCAGATCACACTTCCCCACTTCCTAAGTGGGGCCATGTCATTAGTTTTCACCAATAATGTAAGAGTAGAAATAAATGCATGATACCTGAAGCCTCAGATGTGTTGAGAGCCAGTGTACTTTGTCTTTGCTCTTGTTCCTGCCTTGTCTAGCATCTGGATGCAGAAGATCTGGATGCAGTGAAAGACTCAAAGGCCTAAATGATGGTGGAGCCACAATATGGGAGGAGTCTGCATCCTTGAATCATCACAGGGATTAAAGCCTCCACCCCGATACTGAACTATATTTGACTGTACAATGAACATTTATACTGACTCACTGAAATTTTGAGTTATTTCTTACAACAACTAGTTTTTATTATACTATTATGAATATACATCATCCATGTGACCAAAATGGTCACTCTTTTAAACTTCAAATTACCTTGGTTTAAGATAGTTTTACTCAGTGTGTGTTCCTCTTCAAAAGAGCTTTGACAAGCCTCATTACCTATAAATATTTTTCTGTATAGTTCCAAATGTTAAAATAACTTAGTAGAGATGCAGATATTTATAGCAGTTAAACACTGATTTATAAAACCACACAATACTAGTACAATTGATGGAAAAACTCATAAACTAAGTAAAATACATTGACACTATCTGCCAGAAAACCTGCATTTTCCACGATTTGAATGGGACACTTTAATGAACAGAACAAATAAAATGGCTCGTGTGGCCATAACTCTCACAAAGAAAATTATTTCTGATAATAATACCATCCTTTTCTGTAAATATATACTACTCTCAACTGACAAGGGAATCTTTACTTTGCTACGTCATTACCAAATTGATAAATAAATCTAAGTCTTCATGTCAACATTTCAGGAAGGGCTCCCTAAAGCTTGTAAATTGTCAAAGATACCAGATTTTAAAGTATATGAACCTCTTAAAAAGTACTTGGACGAAATGTTATGTTCAGAATTGTTATGTTCAGAATCTCAAATATGAATTCATTGTGTTCTTTTTAGAAGTTACATCATCAGGGTCCTGAGCCGGTGCTGGTTCAGTCCCAAGGAAAAGAGGAAACTTGTGTATTACTCAGCCCTGGCAGATGAGTAGATTCTTCTATAACCTTTTCATCACCAAATGTCTCAATGAATTTAAAAACTAAAGATTATTTCTTGATTTGGCCAGGTTCCTTGTAATCTTGACACTAAGAAGCTCAGGAAAATTTCCTTTGCTGTCCATCATGTATGCTTTACTCAAAGGCTGAAAAGACATAGAATGCTTCTTCTGAACTTTCATTTAACCAGCGGAATTTGTAAGGGTATAATATTCACATATTTTATTGAGGAGATATAAGCAATATCTCTTAACATGTAGTTTTTAATTGACTATTAAGATACACAATCTTTTAAAAATTTCAGAGTGACTCAACCCAAATTATTTATAATATGATTTATTTCAAAACATTTTTAAAATTCCTTCTTCCCACAACTGTTTATTTTGTCTATCCAGTTTTGTAATAAATGCTATATATGTAAAGATGGTTCCTGACATTAAACAACATCGGCAAAACAGTGAGCAAGAACGAGATATTTCTAGAGGTAAGTAAGGTCCACTAAAACAACATAAAATCATAGTTAATAACATCATAAAGTCAATGGCTAATTCTACATTTTAAAATTAGACAAACAAACCAATAAAGATCACACCTAAAACATGTGCAAACTTTATAGCATGAAGGAGTTCAGAATGAGACTCTACCAAATTATTGCGATCATGAATATTACACATCCTGAGAAACAGGAACTGTCATAGCAGTCTTGACCACATGTTCACAAACTCAAGCTGGATAAAAGGAAAAGTCTAAAATCTTGGCACACCAAGGTCAAAAGGTGGATATATATTTAATTAACATTTAAAACAAATTTTCCCATTTCTCCACAAACAGCTCATTTTTTAAATATTAAGGTTTAGTGAAGAAGAGATTTCAAGCCCACTGCAAAACGAATAACATTCTTTTATTAAGCTGTTGATCTCCAAATATGCAAATGCCTTTTTCTTTAAAAAAAAAAAAAAATAGTGGTAGTTTGAAATCAGGTAGCATGATGCCTCCAGCTTTGTTCTTTTTGTTTAGGGTTGCCTTGGCTATAAAGAGCTCTTTTTTGGATCCATATGAAATTTAAAGCAGTTTTTTTCTAATTCTGTGAAGAAAGTCAATGGTAGCTTCATGGGGATGGCATTGAATCTATACATTACTTTGGGCAGTATGGCCATTTTCGCAATATTGATTCTTCCTTATCCATGAGCATGGATCCATTTGTTTGCGTCCTCTCTTATTTCCTTTAGCAGTGGTTTGTAGTTCTCCTTGAAGAGGTCCTTCCCATCTCTTGTAAGTTGGATTCCTAGGTATTTTATTCTCTTTGCAGCAATTGTGAACGGGAGTTCACTCATGATTTGGCATTTGTTTGTCTATTACTGGTGTATTAGAATGCTTGTGATTTTTGCACATTGATTTTGTATCCTGAGACTTTGCTGAAGTTGCTTATTAACTTAAGGAGATTTTGAGCTGAGATGACGGGGTTTTCTAAATATATAAACATGTCATCTGCAAACAGAGAAAATTTGACTTCCTCTCTTCCTATTTGAATACCCTATATTTCTTTCTCTTGCCTGACTGCCCTGGCCAGAACTTCCAACACTATATTGAGTAAGAGTACAAGGCAACGGTAACAAAAACAGATTGATACTGATACCAAAACAGATATGTCGACCAATGGAACAGAACAGAGGCCTCAGAAATAACACTGCACATCTACAACCATTTGATCTTTGACAAACCTGACAAAAACAAGCAACGGGGAAGGGATTCCCTATTTAGTAAATGGTGTTTGGAAAACTGGCTAGCCATATGCAGAAAACTGAAACTGGAACCCTTCCTTATACCTTATACAAAATTAACTCAAGATGGATTAAAGATTTACATGTAAGACCTAAAACCACAAAAACCCTACAAGAAAACCTAGGCAACACCATTCAAGACATAAGCATGGGCAAAGACTTCATAACTAAAACACTAAAAGCAATGGCAACAAACGCCAAAATTGACAAATGGGATCTAATTAAACTAAAGAGCTTCTGCATAGCAAAATAAACTATCATTAGAGTGAATAGGTAACCAACAGAATGGGAAAAAATTTTTGCAACCTATCCAGTTGACAAATAGCTAATATCCAGAATCTACAAGGAACTTAAACAAATTTACAAGAAAAAAAAAAAAAACATCAAAAAGTGGACGAAGAATATGAACAGACACTTCTCAAAAGAAGGCATTTATGTGGCCAACAAACATTTTAAAAAGCTCATCATCACTGGTCATTAGAAAAATGCAAATCATCACCACAATGAGATAACATCTCATGCCAGTCAGAACAGCAATCATTGAAAAGTCAGCAAACAACAGATGCTGGAGAGGATGTGGAGAAATAGGATCGCTCTTACACTGTTTTTGGGAGTGTAAATTATTTCAACCATTGTGGAAGACAGTGTGGTGATTCCTCAAGGATCTAGAGCCAGAAATACCATTTGACCCAGCAATCCCATTACTGGGTATATACCCAAAGAATTATAAATCATTCTACTATAAAGACACATGCACATGTATGTTTATTGCAGCACTGTTCACAATAGCAAAGACTTGGAACCAACCCAAATGATCATCAATGATAGAGTGGATAAAGAAAATGTGGCACATATACACAATGGAATACTATGCAGTCATAAAAAGAATTAGTTCACGTCCTTTCCAGGGACATGGATGAAGCTGGAAACCATCATTCTCAGCAAACTAACACAGGGACAGAAAACCAAACACTGCATGTTCTCACTCATAAGTGGGAGTTGAACAATGAGAACACATGGACACAGGGAGGGGAATATCACATACCTGGGCCTGCCGGGGGTTGGGGGGTAGGGGAGGGATAGCATTAGGAGAAATACCTAATGTAGGTGACAGGTTAATGGGTACAGCAAACCACCATGGAATGTGTATACTTACGTAACAAACCTGCATGTCCTGCACATGTATCCCAGAACTTAAACTATAATAATTTAAAAAGTGGTGAAATAAAATGAAAATTAAAGTATTTCTTAGCTAGTATAATTTCATATTATGTGTAAGACCATACATAGCAAAGTAAATCAGTATATCTTGGTGGCAAACGATCAATCGACAAAGCCTTCTAGAATGAGTCATCTCAAAACTGGTAAGAAGAAAGTCACTCAGTATAAGCAGGAAGGGAATATGGATTTGACAGAGTATTCAAACTACACCGAAGCTTAAACGCCACTTTACTGTTCATTTTATATACAACAGATCTGAACTCTAAGAGGCCTGCAATCATTTAAAGTTATTGAATTAGTTTATCAATAGATTTTAAGCAATAATTTGGTTGAGTCTCATCCTGAACTCCTTCATGCTACACAGTTTGCACATGGATGATACCCAGATGAAGTGTTCTGATTGACTTTTCTACATTTCACAAATCAAACTCAAACAATATACAATCATCTTGAATGAAGTGGTACGGGATTAGTAGGAAAAGGTTGAAAGAATCAGAAATGAGTTCTAATACTATGTCATTGATAAACAATGGACCTTTTAACTTCAGGATACTAATTTTGAAAATGGAGACACTACATTCTGTTCAACTATTGGGACTATAAAGAAACTAGAGTAAGATCATGAAAATGGTAAATATTATAAGTTATTATCTCCAATTATCACAGGAAAGTTTGCAATTAAATACCATTTTCCTTAAAAGAGTAAGAATATATTTCAACTATGAAAAGTTTTTTTCTCTATATATATTTTTTTCTTAAAGTGAAGGTACAATTATACTACATAAATTAGTTGAGAATGCCACACCAAATATTGTATATGCTTTTCTCAGGGATGCATAAAAGTTTCTTCTTGGGTGTGTTCTAACTTCAAAGAGAATTTTGTCTGAAATATATATGACACTTTTACAGCTCAAGCATATAGGCAATCATCATAAAAAAGTAGTTTCTAATATTAACTAAGGCTTTATTTGATAGCTTAATGGTATCTTTAAAATAAAAACAAAATATTGCCATTTTCTATTGATTTAGCCTCTCTTCTTTGAAAGTCTCCAAGCCCCATTATTACACCTTGTAACTTTTTTTTTTTTTTTTTGAGACGGAGTTTCACTCTTGTTGCCGAGGCTGGAGTGCAATGGCATGATCTCGGCTCATGGCAACCTCTACCTCCCAAGTTCAAGCGATTCTCCTGCCTCAGTCTTCGGAGTAGCTGGGGTTACAGGCATGTGCAACCATAGCCGGCTAATTTTGTATTTTTAGTAGAGATGGGGTTTTTACCATGTTGGTCAGGCTGGTCTCAAACTCCCGACCTCAGGTGATCCACCCGCCTTGGCCTCCCAAAGTGCTGGGATTACAGGCATGAGCCACGGCAACCAGCCTATACCTCCTAACATTTTAAAGTGTTAACACAATTCCTTTATTTACAAACCTTTTATTTTGAAATACAGAATCACAGAAAGTTGTGAAAATGTACCAGAAATTCTTGTGTGTCCTTCACTCAGTTTCTTTCTTTGAAACAGAGTCTCATTCTGTGGCCCAGGCTGGAGTGCAGTGGCGCTATCTCAGCTCACTGTAACCTTTGCCTCCCAGGTTCAAGCTTTTCTCCTGCCTCAGCCTCCTAAGTAGCTGGGATTACAGGCACGTGCCACCATGCTCAGCTAATTGTTGTTTTTTTTTTTTTTTTAGTAGAGATGGGGTTTCACTATGTTGGCCAGGCTGATCTCTAACTCCCGACCTCAAATGATACACCTGCCTCAGCCTCCCAAAGTTTTGGGATCACAGGTGTGAGCCACCATGACCGGCCAACTTCTTACAATGACAATATCCTGTCTAGCTATAGTACAATATCTAAATTAGGATTTTGACTTTGGTCTAGGGATTATTCCGACTTCACTGGTTTACATGTACTCATTTGTGTGTTTGTATAGTTATAGGTAGTTTTATCATATATGTAGATACATGTGGCCACCACCACAGTTAAAATACAGAACTGATTCCATCATCATAAGGATCCCTCTTGCCACCTTTCTTTGGCTTACACAACCCCTCTCCCCACTCCATCCTTGAGGCTTATCGAATCAATAATCTATTCTCCATCTCTATAATTTTGCCATTTCAAGAATGTCTTGTAACTGGAATCATATTTATGTAACTTTTTCTGTTGGACTTTTTCATTCAGCATAGTTCCCCTGAGATCCATCTAAGTTGTTGTGTGTATCAATAGTTTATTCCTTTTTATTGTTGCATAGTATTCTGTGGCATACCATGGAATATGTTATACACTGTGTATAACACATTTTAATACATGTATTAACTTAATACAGTGTTATTAACTCTGGAAACAAATTTTTGTTTGTGTTTCTTCAAACATACAGCTTCTAAAACTGAAAATATTGGCTCGGATGACATATCTAAATTATAAAGAACCAATTCTTCATATGCTGTATAAAGATGTCTGGAATAAGAGGGCATACTTTCATAAAGTTTTTTTTTAAGTCCTAAAAAGAGGATTTTATCTAAAATAGAATGCAGTTTCTAAGTTCTAAAAATATTATATATCCTATTGAGTAGCTCAATTTGTAGCTGGAAGAATTGTGCCTGTATCCCAGAAGGTCTTATAAATAATTTATTCAATTTCAGTATTTAATTTAATTCATTTACAAATGAGATGAGGTTAGATTATTCAGTGTAATAAGAAATCTGTTAGAGAAAATAGTATTTTTCATAGTTGATTATTATAGTATCATTTTCTTTAAAGCATGAAATGCATCTTTTAAAATATTGATTATAGACTATAATGTAACTTTGCAGTAATTACAATACTTGTCTTTCAGATACATCCTGAAAATAGTTTGATTAAACAAATTAGTGAACATCCACTCAATAAAATACTATGTAGCAATTTAGAATGATGATAAAGATATACAATTTAATGACATGGGGATATATTCCTTAGATGTTAGTAATTTGCATAGCAGGTTACAAAATAGTTTACATAATATAATTATATTTTTGTAAAATGATACCTATATATCTACACAGGCATACAAATCGGAAGAATATATACTTTTTTTTTTTTGGGGGGGGGGGGGGGGGGTGGACAGAGTCCTGCTCTGTCACCCAGGCTAGAGTGTAGTGGTGCAATCTCTGCTCACTGCGACCTCCTCCTCCCAGGTTCAAATGATTCTTGTGCCTCAGCCTCCTGAGTAGCTGGGATTACAGACATGCACCACCACTCCCGGCTAATTTTTTTGTATTTTTTAGTAGAGACAAGGTTTCGCCATGTTGGCCAGACTGGTCTCAAACTCTTGGCCTCAAGTCATACGCTCCCATCGGCAGGCTGGGATTAAAGGTGCTGGGATTACAGGCGTGAGCCACCTGCCCAACAGGAAGAATATATACTAATTGTGTAGTAAAATACATATTTTTAAAGGGGCATTCTGGGCTATTGTTGCGTATATTAGTTACTCTTTAAACCCTTTAAAATAGTCTTGAACTCAATCTGACAAGATTACTGTTCTCATGTAAGAAGAGTATTTTCCTTTTACTACAGGGTCAATATTCTTGCACAATAATATTGCGTTCCTTTACTTATTCAGCTATATCTAATTAGTTAACATGTTCACTTTAATTATTTTCATAAAAATAATTCCATTTTTGATGTTCCTTCCATATCCTCATCATCAATAAAAGCAGCAGTCACATAGCACTGATTAAACAAATTACTTCAAAATGAAAACTACAAAAATAAAAGGCTTCAATATCTTAGTATTTCTAAATGTAGCAAATTCAGCTGTTAAATATATTTAGAGCCTACGAGTGTTCTGGTATTGTTCCACTCACATCTTACGATTTCTTTTTCCTTTACTTTTTACCAAACAAAGCTGCTGTGTTATCATTTAGACATTTACAATTTATTCCTGCTTCTTATTTTACAACAACTTTCAGTGATATTTATAAACTGTGACATATTAGTGATTGATATTATGTATAACCTTGGGTAGACTTCTGGCAGGGCTTCTCTTCTGTTTCCTCTCCTGCCACTACTGGCAGCATATACAAATTGTTAAATTGCCCTGAGTAAAGCTTTATTGTGCCACTAACATCTAATTTTCTTTTGAATTAAAAACTATCTTTCATACATTAAGCATCAGGATTAGTACTTCAAAGACATCCATTATAAAATGTCTCAATTAATAAGATACTCATAGAAAAATGGGGTCAATTACTGGCATAATTATATTCTTTTAATATTTTATATCCATTACCATTCTGTGGCCACAAATCTATCTCAAGGACATATTCTCTTTTAATTTGGAAAAAAAAAAGTTGAGCAATTTGAAAGTAGTTGTATGAACTACTTATAGAAAACAAATGTGAATCCTACACTGTTGATAATGACTATTACACTACTATTACTCCTTACAGTAACAGCTAATGCTTGCGTAGTAGTAATTACCATCAATTACCATCTACCTGTTATGTAATTTAACTCCTTTTGTTTTAACTACAACCCTATGAGTTAAGTGACTTGCCTACCAATTTACTGGCTTACCCTTAGGTCAGCAGATAGGGGAACTACAACTCAGACTCAGGTGGTCTGGTTCTGATTACATAAGGGTAAAGTGGTTATTACAGAAATTTATCTGAATATGGACTACTTTGTGACTAATGTTCACTTGAATTTTGTGTCCCCAATGCTTCCTTCATATTCAGTCTTACCCGTGCCTATACTAATCATCAACAGTTTAGCTTGAGAGCTGCAGTAGTTGACTAGTTTTCCAACAGCTAAACAGAAGATTCTGGCTATTTATATGAGCATTCTCTTAATGCTTTACTATATTATGAACTGACCCTAAGGGCTAAATATTATTTACAAATCAAAGAATACAAATTCATAAATTCTAGTTATTTTTATGCCAACGTGGACTGTGAATTTGCTTTGAACTATATTAAAAGTTCAAAAACTTTAAAGTTCTTTACCCCCCCCCCCCCATTCCCCAACTTTAAAATGTATTAGCTGCTAGAATTCACACACGGACTAGCATTCTAAAGATGTGACTGTCACATCTTTATCTTTCTCTTTGAAAGATAATGTTTGGAAGTCTCAAGACTTGAATTTCAGTGTCATCTTTGCTCTATGATGCTGGATAAGTTACTTAAACTCTCTGGGTTTTATTTAATTCCTTTGGAAATTTAAACATAATTTCTATGAGAATGGGCTTTTCTAAGATATTTTTACAAGAATCTAAGATGAATTAGAGATTCATTTAATGATGACTGTCTAAAGGAACATGCATGAACTGGTCTAATTTAAAGGGATTTCTTTGAGTGATCTGTCATTTTTCTCTCCTCTTTGTTCAAATTAAAGAACAACAACAGATAACTTTAAGTATTTTTATACTTCCTAAAAACAACTTTAACTGACAGAGTGAAAGGTACAAAATTTCACCCTGTAATCAATTTGATGCAATCTTTAGACAGAACAAAAAATTCATCAAATTAATACGGCCCTGTAGATGAGAGATTTACACCGATCGATTTTTTGTGCCCATTGACAGAGCAACTGGATAATCTGTGGTAGTCTTTTACACTTGAGCAGTTAAAACCTCAGATATATCCTGGACTGAAAATTGGTCAGCAGCTCTTTTCTGGTCCATGCATAATTAAAATCATTCTTATTCTGTATTCTATAAATATGCAGAGCATGCAAGATTTGAACCATATACATTCCCCTGGAGAAGCTGCTTGGGTCCAGGCGAACCTCATCAGCGATCACTTCAAAGATCAATTCTTCATGTCCACAGCATCATGTTTATATGATTGTGTGTGATCCAGCTGCTTCTTGTCTTCTTGTTGCTTCATGCATGATCTTTGCTCATAATCTAACAAATTGTACTGCTTCAATAGTAATTCTGCATTTTGTGCTAAATTTTAACATTGATTGCCATTTTATAGGCTAATAGGCTGTTATTGTGTATATTTATTATAACACTTTTTTTCTTTTCCTATCAATAGCAGTGCTTTGCTTAGATAATGAGAAGCAATACTCTCTTTAAAATATTTACAAGTCTGTTCATCATGGGAAAAAAATAATCTTACAAAGACAGCCTTCTCCACTGGCATTGCTTTTGATTGTCACTCTCCTCCCTCTTCCCAAGCCAGGCATTTCCATAACTGCATCTTATCTTGTTGTATAGACTGAGAAACTGGCAATAACTATGCCTGGGCAACTGTTTTTTGAGGAAACACACAAATACTACCTGATAATGTGATTATATGCAATGATCTAACTTGCTCTTACTTTTAGGACTATTAATAATATTAATGATTTTAAAATATAATATCATAGTTTCTTATTCTGATTGTAGTGTGAGAAGAAAGAAACGTAAAGGTAGAATATAATCATAGTAATATTGTCTGTACTTAATTCCTTGGATGGCCTTTCTTTTTTTGTTTGTTTTATTTTTTATTTTTAAATTTTATTTTAAGTTCTGGGGTATATGCACAGGATGTACAGGTTTGTTACATATGTAAACGTGTGCCATGGTGGTTTGCTGCACCTATCAACCCATCACCTAGGTATTAGGCCCAACATGCATAAATTATTTTTCCTGATGGTCTCCCTACCCCTGGCCACCCCCACAGGTCTCAGGATGTGTTGTTCCCCTCCCTATGTCCAAGTGCTGTCATTGTTCAGCTCCTACTTATAGGTGCATGTTCTTAGATATCCTCTCTTACTAATCTATGTAGGGTAGATTCACTCCCTGAAGTCACTCATGGGGTTCTAATTTCTATAGCTGAGAAATGCCTTTAGATGCCCTTGTTCTATCATGCAAAAACATTGTTACTTATTAGAATTCCAGAACAGTTTCCTAAACACCATCAAAAATTGTATGGCAAAGGACATGTTTGTACCTCATCAAATTTTACGTATGTTTTGATTATCTAACGTGCTAGTCATGTTTGTGACTCTCTACATCAAATGATTTCCCATGTTTTCTTTCTACCATGCACCATCCTTATCATTAAGGAACACAAATACATTTAATATCAATGCAATCAGTGTAGAAGTGAGGCAATATGACACACAGTATAATACAGGCAGATATACAGTTATATATTTATCAACATGTGCCATAGATAACATATATCTATATTCGTTCCACTGATAAGATTTGTTTAGTATTGCCATTTATTATCCCACATTTCTATTTTAAAATGTTATGCAGACATAAGAACAAATGAGATCATGTCTTTTGCAGGAATATGGATGGAGCTGGAGGCCATTTTTCTCAGCAAACTAATGCAGGAACAGAAAACCAAATACTGCATGTTCTCACTTATTAGTGGGAGCTAAATGATGAGAACTTACGAACACAAAGTAGGAAACAACAGACACTGAGACCTACTTGAGGGTGGAGGGTGGAAGGAAGGAGAGGAGAAAAAAGATAACTGTTGAGTACTGGGCTTAACACCTTGGTGATGAAACGATCTGTCCAAGAAACCCCCATGGCATGAGTTTACCTATGTAACAAACCTTCACATGTACCCCCAAACCTAAAATAAAACTTAAAAAATATATCAAATGTTGGGATAATATGTACAGAGTCTCCTAGCAAACTCTTTTTCAGAAAATTATAGTCCACTTTTTGATGAAGATGATTTCAAAGGAAACTATACTTGAGTTCAACTGCCAAATCTTTGTTTTCTTAGAGGCATAACAGTTCAAATATCGTTCTCTCTTATTTTGTAACCTGGGAAAGAGGTCAAAAGCACAGTGGGGCACTTTACGGGGAACCCGAGAGTCTAAGACTCATTCTTACATGCCATTAGCATATCAACTGATCATGAACACTTAAATTTGGTAGTTTTAGGAACTTAGTTTCCTTCTCCTAAAATGAAGACTTTGGATTAGTCTCTGAAGCAACTTTCTGCTCAAAATGTTGATGAATCCGAATCACCTTTTCATTCTCTTGAAATGTAATGATGTTTTTGATGTCTACGTTACAGAGATTGAAGTAATGCATCTTTCCCCTTTTACACTATTATATTTTGTGATGTTTTGCTTTAAAAAGTTTTTTTTATTAGTCTCCAAATTTCATATTTTTATCCTTGATAACTTCCTTCTAGAGATGAGGCCAGTGATAAGCAGTATCTTAATTCTCTTTTGTAAGTTTTTTATCCTTTTGCATAGGTTCTCCCATTCAGTACAGATATCAATTTAGCTATTTTTTTTTTTTTTCTTTTGAGACAGAGTCTCGCTGTCGCCCAGGCTGGAGTGCAGTGGCGCGATCTCGGCTCACTGCAGGCTCCGCCCCCCGGGGTTCACGCCATTCTCCTGCCTCAGCCTCCGGAGTAGCTGGGACTACAGGCACCCGCCACCTCACCCAGCTAATTTTTTTTTTTTTTGTATTTTTAGTAGAGACGGGGTTTCACTGTGTTAGCCAGGATGGTCTCGATCTCCTGACCTCGTGATCCGCCTGCCTTGGCCTCCCAAAGTGCTGGGATTACAGGCGTGAGCCACCGTGCCCGGCCTAATGTAGCTATTTCTTTATTCCAGACACAATTCTCCTCTGAGATTTTCATCAATAAATAAAGAGACACGCTAATATCACAGCTACTTGACACCTACCAAACCCCTCATTAACTAGTGGACTACAACATAAGAAAATGAACATATTTTTTAAAGGCCTTATTGCAAGTCAAGTCACAAAGTTAATACTTCCACATGTATTTGCCACTCTTTTCCTTCAACAGAAAAAGAAATTCCAGTTGGTTGCAAAGTCAAACCTCTTGTCTTTTCAGAGTTTAACCAGCTGCACTGTAAGTCTCAAGACAACTCCCTCCTTATTCTATGTTTAATTGCCTACCTTCCCTATGCCATTATCCATCTGCATCTTTATGAACATAATCAAACCTCCAACCCTTCAGATCATCTGTGGGGCATTGCTATCACCAAATAGCAATTTAAATGCTGAGCTTTAGCTTTCCTGGGGATTTTATAAAGCCTCGAAAGAATAAAGAATCTAGCAGTTGGCACACTCACTTGTATGCAAACTTAGATTGTTAGGAAAAGAAAAAAACATTTAGATAATTAAATAGGATCATTTAATAGTTCACTCATTTCACAGGATGAGTGAGGCACAAGGGGAAAAGTGGATTGTTCGAGATAACACAGCTAGCCATGATCCTATGTAGGAGAATAAGACTGTTCTAATATTTCACTCTAGCACTATCCCTATTACATCACACATCGTCCCACACTTCCTTCGTATTTTCCCATGATAAATTATACCTTCTTATTTTTCCCCAACCTCTTGAATGCCCATAATGTAACTGAAGAAATACAGTTCCTTAAAAGTAGCTATGGTTTCTAAAGGCAACTCAATGATTTTTAAAATACAATACAAATTGTTTTTTAACTGTTTGTTTTGCTTCCCAGCTTCAAGCAGAATCATCAGTGTGACAACTGAAGACACCAAAGAAGCAGTCTTTTATTATTCAAGAGGTCATTAAAGTGCAGCGATCCTAAAACCCCATTCTAGATTATCCCTTAGTATGGATCAGGCTAAAATATTTGCTTCATGTGAGGCACTAGGTCTTGAATATTGTATGGTTTCTTGTACTCTGGAAATTTCTTCTGAAGAACCCCCTTGGGTAAGTGACTGTTGTCAGTATCTATATTAATGAACTTTTGGAGCACAGGTATATCTCCAAAGAGGAAAGGCCTAATTTTGTCCCCAGAGCTACAAAGGCTTATGGCATGGCTGACACTCCCCAGTAGCTGCCCAAGGATAGCATGGTGGCAGATGCATTATCAGAACAAAAAGCCAAGAGTGCCCAGAGTTGAGGACCTGATCAAGTGAAACAATCACTCCTTTCTGTGCTATTTTGGAAATGGTTCATATAATTTTCAGTTAGCACCTGTCATCTGGATGCACCAATTTTCGCAGAAATATTTTGAAAGGCCAATTTTATTTCACGTTAGCTGGATAAAAATAAAACCAAATTCCTTCTAGTCAGAAATATGTTTGGAAAGGTTGAATCCAAAGGTTCATATATCCATCATGGGCTCCAGATTTCATTATAATGACTGCAGGTCAAGGATTCCTGCAAAGGTTTTTTTTTTTTAAATCGTATTTTAGAAATCATATTTTGAAACCAGTTTGCTTCTGTTTATTTAACTCCCAGAGAAATACACTCTTTTTGGAACCCCCTCCCCACCCCTCCAAAATATAATTTGCATTTAAGAATGTAAAAGGATTATGGTTTACACAAGAAACTAAAACAAATATAAGAAGAAAGTGCATGTATGCCAAAGTAATCGCTCCCTCTCTTACTCATTCTCTCTCTCATACACACACACACACACACACACACACACACACACACACACACTGACATTAATAAGTCAGTAATGAGTATATTAGTGTCTCTATTTAAGTTTCCTGGTGGAAACCAAACTCTTAATGCTATTTTAATGAGGGATTTGTCAATGAATTGTTTCCAAGAGTAGCAAGGGAGCATGCAATCACATTTTTATAATGCATGACATCATTTTGGGGTGTAGGAACAAGCATATTAACTAACCGAATGATACAAAATGGTCCACTCCTCTTGTCTTAAAAAGACACATTGCTCCCTGCAAGACCTCATGAAATACAATTTATTCTTTTTGGACAATTTCATAAAACAAAAGTGGAAAATTCATCCTAGAAAATCAGATATATAGAATACTACAATTTTATTACTATTTCTGGACAAATTTTCCTAACACCCTTGCAGCTTTCTATTATGATTCACAATGTCTGCAATGAGAGATTAGATGAGAGAGTAACCTATTAAGAAACAGTTACTATGCTGCTGGATGCAGCTAATAATTCCTTTATTTTTCATTTTTATTACTTTATAGTTTATGAATGACAATCTACTCATTACCTATTATAAACATTTTGATTCAGCAATGGAAATATACATCAATAAACAAAATCTACTTGAAGCTTTATGTATTACGTACTCGCCCATAAATGTATATCATAGCATTTGCTGCCTACTAGACTTATTTCTTGAGAATCTAGGTAACTCTTAATCTTAGCTGTAATAACTGCCTCCAAACTTAGTATCATCTCTGCTGCTTTCACTTTTTTATCTACTGTCTGGAGTCATAATTAATCGGCCTCATTACTGTTTCTACTATGAAATGCAGTCTTCTAAGATATTAATATTTTATCAGAGATACTAGTCTTGACCTAAAACAGAGAAGAATAAAAACATAATTGTGAGTTGGAACTTTTTTTAACAATAACATAAAATAATCGATGTTTTGGCAAGAATTATGACAAGGCTGCAGATAGCGACACATGGCTCACTAAGTGTAAATGGAGAGAGCTAAACAGGCTCTCATTGGTGTAACCCTTCTAAAACTCTCTAGCTAACATTCATGCCAAAACATCCAATATATCAAAGGCTTTGCAGCGATCTGGAATAATATCATTTGGTTTCCTCTAGACTGTTTCTGCAAGAAGTAAATATAACCCAGATACAATGAATGAAATGAAATTCTAGTGCACTGAGCTATGGTTTTCAAAAGTAAGAGCAACTTTAGAACACTAAATTTAAAGTCATTCCTAAGAACTTTCTGGAACCCATGAAAATTGTAATAGGTTGGCAAAACCTTCTCTCTTCTTCCTATTTTTTTTCCATTTTTCTTGTTCTTTTTATCAGTCAATACTAAATAAGAATGTGCTGCCCAAAAAGTGAAGCTGTAAATCTACTTCTGAAAAATCTCCCTTTTTCTCCATAGGTCTCTATTTCATTGGGTCTTTTTTTATTTTACTTCTGTTGCCCACTGTTTAATTTCTGAGGCCAGTATTTTAATATCCTTTCAAGTATTGTTTTCAAGATGTATTGTGTAGCAGATCGGTAAACAAATAGTTATTTGCCTCTTACTCTATCCAAGGCACTGTACTAAATGCTACGCAGAGGTAAAAAGTATGCTTACTGTTATGCAATAAATTACAATCTAATGAGGAGCATAAAAAACACAATAATAATAAAATAGTTCAAGTGATTTTCAACCTTGGTTGAACGACAGAATCACACATAGAGTTCTAAAAAGCCTTGACACTAAGACCTTACCTCAAAATCCATTAAACTAGAATCTACTGTTGTCAATGTTTAAAAAATGAATGATAGAGCCAATAGTATGGTTAGGATCCAGTGGAAGATGCTCTAAATGAGTACTCGTTGCAACTAGCACATCAAGTGTTCCTCAAGGGCAAGGACCCAGTGGAGCTTTAAATCTACGTAACATGAGGGAAAATAATGCATTAGTACTGTTCTAAAGTTATTCATGGAATTCTCTCTTCTGATAGCTTATTATCTTCTGAGTTCACAGTAGATATTCCATATCTCAATGAACTGGTTTTATTAGGAAAAGAAGGTGTACTAGTTATCTATTGCTGAATAATAAATTACCACAAAACTAAATGGCTTAAACAACCATACACACACATTATCCTCACTGTTTTTAAGTGTCAGTAATTCAGGGGTGCTTAACTAAGCAGTTCAAGCTCATGGTCTCATGTGATTGCCACCAAGTTTCTGACCCTGGCTATAGACAGCCAAAGGCTTGAGTAGGGCTGGAGGATTAGCTTCCAAAGCAGTGTACTTACAGAGCTAGCATCACACTGTTCTTAGTCCATTGGTTTTGTATTTCTCGTTTCCCTTACCTATATTTAAAAGTTTTCCTTAAGTTCTATTTTCCTCACTGTGATACCTAGGACTATCAAGTCTACTTTTATTCAACACATTGTTACTGAGTATCTCTCCTGATCAAGATATTATGCCTTCTATCTTTCCAAGCTTGAATACATCACAAGTTAAAGGGGAAAACACATTTGTTCACATGCAGCTACTATGCCTACTGTACTGTTTTGATGTACCATAATGGATACCACAAACAAAGCGCTACAGCAAACGAAAGGAGGAGTGATTAGTTACACAGGAGTGGTGTATAGGAAGAATTTTAAAAGTAAGTTGGGGCCGGGCGCGGTGGCTCACGCCTGTAATCCCACCACTTTTGGAGGCAGAAGCAGGAGGATCACAAGGTCAGGAGATCGAGGCCATCCTGACTAACATGGTGAAACCCCATCTCTACTAAAAATACAAAAAATTATCCAGGTGTGGTGCTGGGCACCTGTAGTCCCAGCTACTTGGGAGACTGAAGCAGGAGAATTGCTTGAACATGGGAGGTGGAGGCTGCAGTGTGCTGAGATCACGCCACTACACTCCAGCCTGGGCAATAGAGTGAGAATCCAACTCACAAAAAAAAAAGAAAAAAAAAAAAAAAAAGGGAGGCAAGGGACTTGAGCAGTAATGACAAATGTGAGTTTTGAGAGGCAAGAAAAGGAACTAAAAGGAACTATTGACTTAAGCCTCTTTTCTGGGACCACTGGTACTTTGTTTTCCTCTCTGACACTTAAAGCAAAATTAACATATGTCTAGGCTACATAAACATATTAAGAAGGAGATGATATATGAATATAAAGTATATTAGGGGAGGCAGACCAAATAGCTTCAACATTTATAGTAAAACAAAATACAACATCATGGGTAGCAAGTGAGAGAGGAAGGTTTGAAAATTAAGATGTGAAAATGCATGAATTTTAGTTGGAACTGATCCCACATTTTTTTTGTTGTTTTGTTTAGACCTTTAAGATAACTCTATAGCAACATTCAATAATTTGGGACTGTACTGGAGAAAGTAAACAGTGAAAGGGACACAGGTCAGAAAACTAAAAATGGCTAGATGTCAATGGGAGAAGAAACTGAAGGTCCCAGAGAGGGCAGCCTGGAAAAAGGTAAGAAAGATCTCCTGAAGCCTGAGAGGGTATAATGAATGGCAAAACTGTGAAGAGCCTGGAGAATCAAGGTCGTACTGCAGGTGAAGAGCTAGCAAACCTATTGCCAGGTCTTCTGATAACTGAATTGAAGTCATAATTGAGTTCTTGGGGTCAAAGATTGAAAACTCAGTATCTTTAGCCTGAAGTCAAAGAGGAATAGCTATTTTCCTCAAGTTTTACAAAGCTAACAACAGCAAGGTACATTGGTCTAACTTTTTCTTAACAACCTAGTGTAGAAAACAAACTCTGAAAAACCAAGAGTCAAATGAGCTCTACAGTTTGTGACATGGGTCTTTACATTCTTGAATGTGTTTCTGTTATTGCTGAACCTTATTTTTGTGCAAGTGTCCGTGTTTGAAGCATTTGAAAGATTTGAAATGTTGGAATTCCATTTTTAGCTGGCTTTTTTATATACCAAGTTTTCTAGGCATTACTTTGGACAACAGGTTAATGCTTGCCTTGCTCTCTTTGGATGCTGACTATTCCACACAGGTATAATCATATATGCATTTCTATCTAGACATCATGAAGATTCCACTTCTGATTCACAAGAGCTATCACAATGTTGTACAAGTCCATATTCTTAGGATAAAAAGGTTAAATCCGCATCTCAGCTTCGTGGACAGAAGGAAAGAGAAGACATATGCCCTATTATTTGTGTTATATTACATGCATTATATTTTTTTTTTTTTTTTTGAAACGGAGTCTTGCTCTGTCACCCAGGCTGGAGTGCGGTGGCGCAATCTCGGCTCACTGCAAGCTCCGCCTCCCAGGTTCACGCCATTCTCCTGCCTCAGCCTCTCCGAGTAGCTAGGACTACAGGCGCCTGCCACCACGCCCAGCTAATTTTTTTTGTATTTTTAGTAGAGACAGGGTTTCACCATGGTCTCGATCTCCTGACCTCGTGATCCGCCTGCCTCGGCCTCCCAAAGTGCTGGGATTACAAGCGTGAGCCACCGCGCCCGGCCTACATGCATTATATTTTCGAAATGGCATTTCAAAGAAATAGCTACAAAATCAATAGTTCTTTTCTTCTTCATTTTTTTCTTAGAGCTGAAAACTGTTCAACAGCTTTATTATATTAAATTAGGCTTTCTTAATCTTAAGCAGTGATTGGGTGAGTTTTCCTGGGGAAAAACAATTCTGAATTCCACGGTGTTTAGGAAATAATACAATCCAAATCTGACAGAAAAATTTAAAGCCAATACTGTGTGAAATATTTCACAAAATATTTGTTCTCAAATATTCAACTTTCTACGTATACGTTATACAGCTTTTGACCCAAAGGTCACTATAATGAACCTAAAATAAACCCACCTTGGAATAGTAACTTCCAACAATCAGTCTTTCGTCTTAAGTGAATAAGGATCACAATAACATAAAATGCTAAGGCTATAAAGTAAAAAGCAGCACTCACATTGTAGAGCTGGGATAATACAGCTATGTGAAGTTAAAATTTGAAAGAAAAAAAATGGGTTGGTTTTGAGTGATGGTACTGCCCATGATTTTTTCCTTTCAATTTTTTGTCACCATTAATAAAAAATAAAGCTAATTAAAATAAAAATATAAGAAATACCATGTGTGTGTATGTGTGTGTGTTTCTGTGTGTATGTTTGTGTGTAAGACATAGAGGAAAAAAGCTAAAAGATACAAAATGCTACCTTCCAATTCAACTGTAGCTATTGGCTCTGTCAGTTTTAGCTTTCCAAGTTGTTTATTTCCATGAGCTCACACAAATTATACCACTGACTCATGTGCTGCTCCCTGGGTGCAGTGAGAATATTAACCTTTAGAAGGGGCCTTAAAAATGAGAAGTGTTATATGAATTGATATTTTAGTTGTGTGTGTGTATAAACTTTTCTGGATATGGCTTGCCATTTGGTTGGGTGCTTATTTTTGGCCACTCAATGTGCACACCAATGTGTGTGACTTCATATATGTGAATAAATGTTGGCATTTGGATTATTTTTGGCCAAAGAGTGGGTGAGAAATTAGACACACTCAGGGACCAAAAATAACCAAATGGCAAGCCAATTACATAAATGTTGTCTGACATACCAAAAAAAATCTGGATAAGCTATCATAAAACCAGATTCTTAGTTCCAGTTATTATTACTATTACTACTACTGTTACTTCTGGTGTTATTCCTACTAAAGCCACTAATCTCTATTAGACACTTATGCTTGTTAAATTTACAAAGTTTAACATGAATCATTCCATTTACACCAAACACTAATCCTATATATGAAGTGAATATCAGTACTATAAATACATGGATATCAGTCCCACACAAAGACAAGAAAAATTATGCTTAGAAAAGTTAAGCATCTTAGTAGAGTCACACACAAATAAATGACAGAGTTGATGAGAACCCAGATATACTGAACTTAAGAATGAGACAATTCAACTGCATGGAAATTCTGCTACTAATATATCATGTGACCTTGAGCACTCATGAGCAACTTTGCATTTTAGTTTTATTATCTGCAAAATGAAAATGAGCATATGTGCTCTAGAACATGAGTGACAGTGCTATAAAAATAGAAACTGATGGAATGTGTAAAGTGGATGATTACTAAAATATTTTCCCTTTCCTATAAACCTAACAGATCATTTATTCTTGCATCTAAGAAAAAATACTAATGACCGATAGAAGACTACATGAAGGCAGTAACTCTAATATTTTCACAGTATTCTTTAAAGTTTGAATATATATTATAGTTCATTTGAATTCTTTCAAGGATGCCAAGAAATAGGACCTTAAAAGTGCAACATACAGAATATATGTTATAAAATTCTATATTGTATAAGTCACACAGATGTGGAGAGAGGAAGAAAACCGGACATCAAGTAGCTAAGCACTTTCCACACAAAATCTTGTACATGATTGCCTATAATAGCATTATTCATGATTACCAAAAAGTGGAAATAACCGAAATGTCCATGAACTGATGAATGGATAAATAATTGCAGTATATTCATACAACGGAATATTATTCAATATTTAAAATAAATGAAATACTGATACATGTTATAACATGGATGAACCTTGAAAACATTATACAAATGAAAAAAGCCTAGTCACAAAAGATCACATATTATATTATTCTATTTATATGACATGTCCAGAATTAGCAAAGGAATATGGGGAAAAAGTAGTAGTTGTCTAGGGCTTGGGAGAAGGAGAGAGAAGGGATGTCTTTCAGTGGGTTCCAAATTTGATTATGGTGATGGTTGCACAACTCTGTGAATATACTAAAAATCATCAAATTGTACACATGAGTAAATCACATTGTATATGAATTATATCCTCATAAAACAAATGAAAAGTTCACCACCACCTCCCATAGAAATACTAGAAAACTTATTTATTTGCAAAATTTTCAACTGCCAAAATTATATGTGTGAATTTATTAAACACTTACACAGTACGATAAGTTATACATGCACACACACACACACACACACACACACACACACACCCCCAACAATTTTTTTCCTAACTAGACCTTTTGAAAACCAGTTTTAGGACAGGTCGTTGTAAACAAAAGTATTCACGAGGTGGTCAGACCAATTTAAAATTATCCAATTGGCATTTTCACCACGTCTCATGCGAATATATGTCAGAAGATAATAAGATCTCAGAGGACATTTTTTCTTTCTACTCAGCTGCATCTACCTAGGCTTAATTTCAATCTATTGCTCCTTATTATAGCCCTTTGGAGAGCCTAATTCCGTTCCCCACTTGTTGGCCATACCCTCTGTCTAAACCTGAGCATCAGTATACCACATCCTCTGCAGTAATCACACCTCAGGACAGCATGTTAAAAATTACCTGGAACTCCCAAGGAGCTGACATTATGGACCCTCAGGTTGACAATCTGAAACAATGTCTGGAAGGTTTTGTTTTGTTTTGTTTTCAGCTTTGTTCTACTATTGAAGTAATGTTTGAAAACGACATTTGTTAAAATGTTAACAAAGCAAAGTTATATATAACATATGTAGTATATATTTAAATTACATACGCAAATGTAATATATATTTCATTATGAATTACATAAACAACGTGTGTGTATATACACACACACAGAAATGGGCAGTACACAGACACACACACACACACATACATATACACACACATACAAACCCAGTGAATCCGAATCTGAGTACTGTCCATTTTAATATCATGTCATAATATTGAAATTAATATACTAAGTGTACATTAGGTTAAAAACAGCTGCTCTTCTAGCACTATTCTTCAAGAAAAAATACATAGAAGAAATTCAGAAAAGTATGTTAGATGCTAAAATCTAAAATTCAGCAGGAACTTACTGATGGAGTAGAAACAAGAATAATCAATACGATGTGCTAGATTTCAGGAGAGGTAAGACACAGTCACCAAACTATCTTCACATTTTATCTACCTGATTTAAAATACAAAATCTTTCCATGTTAGAACAGGTGTATGAATTTACAAAGAGTATAAGTAGAAACTGCTATTAAAATGCTGTTGAAATACTTTTCATATTTACCTACCTTGTCACAAGATGAATTTTTTAAAAGAATACCTCTGTAACTCAACTCTTGAATAATCCCTTGTGGTCACAATGGAAAAAAATATTTTTTTTATTTTGATATTTACTGATACATGCTATGCCTTATTACAGTAACTTAATATATATAATTAAGAAATATATATTTATATATCTTCTCCTTAATCTTCTTAAAGGAATTTGGTATTATTAATCTACTCTTACCAATAAGGAAGCAGAAGGTTGCAGATGTTAGATAATTTGCTTATGATTCCATAGCTACTATGTGATGGAACTTGACTTTGAATGAAGTATTGTACTTCAAAGGCCATCTATGTACTTTCAAGCATAGCAGTTGCCTCCACAAAAGCATTCTGATCATTGAAGAGTCTGAACTCAAGAAACAAAATATGATCGGCTTTCATTCTTCTAATAATTGTTTTAATGCATACTATTCTGAATCAGCTATCATTTAGTAAAGTTCTCTTAATATTTTGGCCCAAATTTCACAGCTTTTTGGCCATTTCAAATCTCTTACCTGCTATTCAGTACCACAAGTTAGGGCCTTTGTTGTTTCTATGTAGAGTAGGAGGGACACAGCCTAGGTTGGGATATGGTTTGAAGACCTGCTTTTCCCTTTTCTTCTAGGCCCAGCCTCTTCTTAGCCCTTGGGTGAGGAAGAGGAGAAAAAGGCAAACCTTCCCTTTCTGGACTTGGTCAGCTGCTGTGCTCCACTAGTTAGTTGTGGCTGGCTTACAGCCTGCAATGGTTGGCAGGAGAACCCACTGTCTGCTGTCCAAATGATGCACTGCTCATTTCCCTCCAGTGGAAGACTGAATTTCCACTCAACCACTTTCGTACCTTCTCAGCCAGTAACTCACACTACCAGGGTACCCTCATCCAGTGGGCAGACCTCTCACACACTAGCACAATGAACTCATGCCTGGCAACTTTCTGAGATGTCCAATGTATCAACGAGAGATACAGAAAATCTTCATCTCACAAACAGTGCGTGTACAGGTTACTTCACTGCTGCTACCCTTTCGTCAGCCCTTTACTGACCAAGCAGTCATCAAATGAAGGAAATACAGTTCTGGTCTCCCTCCTCTGACCATTCCTGCAAATCTTTATAAATCTTTCTCACAGAGTATCCCTTTCCAGTTTTGAAAAGGGGATATAGCTTTTCTTCCAGCATATGATATTCACTAAAATGCTATTTGTCCCATTTCTCGGATTATTTTGATTTAGAGAGGAGGTGGTAGTGGAGGGTCTTGGCTCCTGTCCATGAGCCTGCAGGGGCTGTATTCCACCCTGCTTCCCAAAAGCTCTTAGAAAATGCAGGTCCCGAATATCCACTGTCCTCAGTTTAGGGTCTGAGCTAACATTCAGGGACAACAAGCAAAAGCTCATCCCACATTTAATTACACCTGAAAATAACACGAGTCCTTTAAGTTGTAGCCTGAATTTTAAAAAATCAAGCTATCTTTCAAAATGTGCTAACATTCTTGTGTTAACACATTTGATGTTAAAACATTTGGGTCTTGTTAATTGTCTCTTTGAATAAGCTTTAATAGATTGCTCACACAAACTACATATAATATAGAAACTGTATATAATTTCCATTTCATATTTGCAGCAAATGTGACATTTTCCTTTATTGCACACCTCTTATTTCTTCATTCTCAACTCTTTGAACTTTGAGAGCCCAAGCCTTAAGTCAAAAAAGTATGAGAATCCATGTCCACACTTTAAAAAGGACCAAGAACACAAGGTTGTGAACTACTCTAAACACTGAAAGAACAATCTAAGTATTTCTATAGCCTTCACCCCTGGAGTACTCCATTTCTTTGATAAAGCGACTATTTTTGCAAAAAGTCTAGTGAAGTTCATGAGTTTCACTTCTCTCAGGTTGAGAGAATGAGTTAACTTGGACCCTAGCGTTCATTATAAACACTAGAGATTTAACATATGGGCAAATGCCAGAGAGTCTAATTCAAGGCATTAACGTAAAACAGTAACAGTTACCATTTATGCAATACTTGTGGTGCACTAGCACTATACTAGGCCCTTCACAGGCCTAGTTTCAGGATTACAGTCTACTCCATGAGGTGGGTAGTATTGGAGCCTTCATTTTACAAAGGAGAAGACTGAGGTTGAGGAATTAAGTAGCCCAAAACTGTAAAGGTGGAAATAATTGGGGCCAAAATTCAAGTTTATCAGTTAAAAATAGTTTTTGACCATCTACCATATCCATGGCAGAGGTACTTAAATAAAACAAACAAAATTATACCCTTTTAGAATTTCTATTTGGTTCTGTCACAACACAGTGCCTACATTCTTACAACTAAAGTATGTATGTAATAAGACATGTTTCAATAAAAACATGGAAAACATTTAACAGATATTTGATTTATTTTCATTAAACAAATAATAGATATGACTTGGTGTTTTCGAATTATTTACATTTGTTGCAATAAAAAATAAAATGAGAAAAGTCATAGATTTAAATCTTAGTTGTACTTAAAGCCTCTGCAATAATTCACTTTGTAACCATTGTATATATTTATTAATGAAGTATTAAAAAATAATTATACTATATTATGTATGTACTGCCCTATGTATTAATGATAATGCTGTATTAGTGATCTTATGAATGTTGTTTATCTTTCAACTCTCTTAACAGTATATTTTCCATTCAAAACCAAAATTATAATTACTTGAGTAAATGTTATCATTTACAGGCAAATAATAAGAATTTGAAGAAAATCAAAACAGAATTGGTCCAGTCAAGCCCAGGCAATGAGACCCAGTCACAAATTCGTGCATAAACTTTTGCCTAAAGAATAGCCTTGTTTTGTTTTCTCCTTGTATCCAATCTTAAAAATGTTTTAATGAAGATTTGAATATTAAGAATTCATTATAAAAATAACATCTCATCATCACACTGTGTTTGGTTTATTCAAAAAACTCTAAAGTTATTAACTTCAGCTTCCTAATTAGAATAATCCAATTTTAATCTACTGGCATTTTTGGAGATTAATGGATTGGTGGTGCATTATTCTAAAAGTTAAATCTCATTAATATTTAATTGCACCCATATTCACAGGTATTAATTAGAAGTGTTTTATAAGTCATAGTTATTATTGGAAAATCAGGTACAATTTTATAATTAGCATAAAATGAACTGTAATTTTGAATAATCACTGATAGTGATCATTGAGTAGACCTTGTGAGATTATTAAACTTGTTGATCCATATAATAATTTATATGTAGACTGCATATCAACATTATAGTGATACTTTTGAGACAATTAAAAATAACATTCCCTTTCAGCCAAGTAGGAACACGTATTTCATTGTTGTTTTGACTATGAATAAAAACCCTTTCTGCTGAATATATTTTAAAGCAGTAGTAGAAAATAGATAATGTACTAGTTATGAAATTGAATAAAGCACAATCAAAACTATAATTTTATTGATTTTATATATTATTATATGTTTATATCAAGATCTTTCAAATAAAAGATATATTTAGCTTTTAAAAAATAAAATTACTTTCAGATACGTAAGACTTGCACTTTGCTCAAACACACACTATTTAAGTGGTTTAATCAAGTCTAAATAATGGATAGTTACTAGAAATTCCCAAACAACAAAATGACACTGTGATATATAAGTTAAGTTCTATTAAAGAGAAAGCTTTTGAATAATCTCTATCCATTTATCTGGCTTTCATAATAAAATGTGGACATATCAAACTGACTGGAAAAAATTTAAAAGTGGCCACTAGATTCAAGGGAAACGTTATTTTAGGAGGAAACTTGTTGAGGGAAGTTCCTCTTACATATTATGTAAGAAAAGCCCAATATCTGAATTAACCATAGGAATTGCTGAAAAACCTCCCCCTAAATGGGTAGATGAGTTCAGTGAAAAACACACATGCACACATACACATGCACACACATACATATACACACATACATATGTTATATTTATATCATTTTGATATCATGCTTAGAGTATCTGTATCCTAAATTTAATAGAACATTGAAAATAAGAATCCAAAATAGTATTTAATAATCAACTATTTGTTCTTAAGATGAAAATATTCATAGTCCCTAAAAGATGATCAAATTCCTATATCAACAGACTATTAATTTGAATTATAAACTTTGTAATTTTCATATTAAATGATAATAAGACAAATATAATATGCCTGTGATTTCCATTATAACAGCAAAAGAAATGTGATGATTCAATAATCAAATATTTTCATATATACTGGAGTCTATATACTGGAGTCTATAAAGCATTTTATATTTGTAAACTTGAATGAAACCTACTATCATGTACTAAATACTAAGCAAATATCATCTATATTTGCTTAGTCCATAAAGCGTTTTATGTTTGTAAACTTGAATGAAACCTACTATTATGTACTAAATACTAAGCAAATATCATCATAATGAAGTGTTAAAGTTTAGTATACAACAATATACTATACTGTATAAACAACAGTATAGTATATTCGCTAGGCAAATGTCTAATGTATCAATTATACATATTACACTCTTGGTTACAAATAATAAATATCTCTTAGTCAACCAGACTCCATTTGATGTGTAATAATTTTGCCACATCAAGAAGAAGAAAGGGTAAAAAAAGAACAGGTAATATGTGTTCTTCGTTCATGTAATACATATAATTGACAATTTCAGGAATATGCTGTAATGTACTCTATATAAATCTTGCATTTCCTTTGGCTCATTCATGGGAGCAAATCAATATGAATTCCTAATACATCTTAAGAGCTACACTAGACAGAAAATTTTTGCTTATTGGCAAACTAAATCCACTATATATTCACTATTAAAGTTTCCTGTCCTTAAAACTGTCCCCTCAGGATTTAATTTAAAAGCCTGAGATTCACTGAATACGAAGTATATTTTTCCAAATTTATAATTAAAAAACAAAGTTTGTGAGTCATCTTTTTTCAGTTTTAAATTCTACTAACTTCTTTATGAATGTCACAGAAACTCTCAGAAGTAGAAAATCAACAAGATAAGCAGTTTCATGGTAGTGAAAAAAATACGCTTTGAATTTGCAAAAGAAAAAAAAGGGTTTGCCTAGAAAAGATATCCACACTTTAATTCCACAGATTATTTCACCCATTAAGTTAGCATTGCCTCTTCACCTATATGGCTAATATTAAAGGCCTGTGTATGACCCTGCAACTTAAGTCTTGTGAGAGCATCGATTTGTGTCTGTTTTTTTTTTTTTCTCTCTTCTATACACAGCCTCCAGGAAAGTGCCCAAACTTAGAAGTTTTTGATAAATAACTGTTAACTGAATAAATGGCAAAGTTTGTCATTTATATGTTTATTTAAATCTCTAGCCTCAAAATTGGTAAAAGAAATTGAAGGTGGTTTGGGACATTATAGTTCCTTTATTTAAGCGAACGAGGCAGAGGAGGAGCATTCTTAGGAAACAAATAAACCAAAAATATTACTCAGGTCAGCTTGAAAGAAAAACCAAGGGAAAGGAATAAGATGCCTTTGTCAATCACACACAGCCCCTTTAACCTTTCACGGTTTGCTTGCATTATATGAATCTTCAAGGTTAAATGCAAGACAAATGTGAACTGATATTTCTGCAAGGGTCAGGTAGGTACCAGTTGTAAGTCATTATGATTGCAAAGTGGGTCTTCATCATGAGAATTTCCAAGCTGCAAGAATATGCCTGCAGGCTTTAGTATGGGAAACACTGATTAAAGTAGTAATAAAAATATCATCTTCGACATTGTTTCCCAGTTTCTAATTCCCCTAAGATGTGTTCTGTCTTTATAATTGCTCATAGAAATTAACATCGGGACAATGGCAGATAGGAGCTGGTTGTTGTCTTTTTGACATTAGGTGGGTGCTGCACATGCTGGAGATCCCAAGAGCTTTAATTTGAGAAACAGTGGTCAAGTGAACTAGGTGCGATAATATCTTTATTCATTCAACAAATATAAAATGAACATTTACAATAAGCTAGGCATGGTTTTAGGTGTTGGATATACAGAAGTGAACCAGACAGACATAACAAGTTCCTCACTTACACAGTTTACATTCTAATGATACGTTAAATATTGCATTTGCTCAATACATCTTATAGAACGAAGGAATAAAAGCTATATGACTAAGGATATAAGAAAAGACAGGAAAGAAAAAATTGGGATGAATATATTGTTTGTAAAAACACAGTGGCACTATGGATTGTATGTGAACTTCACCTTGTGAATTTCTGCTATAATTGATTTTCCTATTCAATATAATAGAATGATAAGACTATGTAATGGATCTGGAAGTTTCGTTAGTCCAGGCAGCCCTCTGATGCTTAATCTTTCCAGACTCTACATAAAGGAACTTGTAGTACTCATGACCTCTTGAGGTATGCCACTCTATTTCTAACTCACTGAAATTTTTAGGTATTTCTAGTCAATTAATTATAATGTCCCCTCAAGTCGTTAGCTACTGGTTCAAAGACTCTTGTTCGGACTCCTAACCAAGAACCCTAATCACTTTTAATTTCTTTGATGATTTTATAATTTAACTTGGTTTCAACTTTTTTCATCATCTTCTTGTTCAACTCTGAAGGTATTCCATTTAAAAAGTGTGACAAGCAGAGCACTCCACAAACCCCAGCAGAGTCATCAGTGCAGCTAAGAGGAATTCACCACATCCATCCTTCTAAATATTAATGCATCCTAAAATTGATTAGTTTTACTTGGCAACCTCATAAAACTATCGACTTACATTAAGCTTATGCTGATTACTAAATTGTAATAGTTTATTTAGTTGTTGTTTATTTTGTGCTTTACTTAAATGCGTCCCTCAGTTTTAGAGTTGTCAATCTTATGTTCTTGGATTTGATATTTCATTCTAGCTTGGGATACTCATATTAGTCATAACTTCGATTTTCAGCTTATCTGCAAACTGAGTAACAGTATCTTCTTTTATTCTAATTCAAGATATTGGATAATTTTCATCAGGCCAGGGCAAGGATAAAGCCCTGTAGGAAGAACTAGCAGTCTCACTCTGTGATCACAATTCCTGAACATATCCAGTTATTGTCCCTAAATGGGAAAGTCTTTAGCATAGGTCTTTCTCTTTTTCAAGTAGATTGCATAAAATGTATATCAGCAAATCTCTAATGCTAAATATTTTCGGTTCTTTCTAATCCAATCAGCAACTCTATATTCCATACTTTCAGCATTTAATGAGTAAATTACTAAATAATTTGGGTCATTTTTGTCTAGGTAGAGACTGATGTCAACATTAGTATGACTAATGTAAGCAACAGAAACAATATTAATTCCAGCAGGCACAGAAAAAAATCCACTGCCTAGTTATAAGACAGAATTTTAAGATAATTCAAATATAGTCTATATTCTAGCTACTTTCAACTCTTAGAGAGCTTAACTTCTGATTTTTCTAAGGAGTTTACTGAGAATCTCTCTCTAGATTTCATGCAAAAGTCATAACATATCCTACATTTTATTTTTTAAATGACTATAAGGTAATGAAACTGCTTTCTTGTATGATTTTTGGAAACCACATAGCTCTGTATTGCACCATGATGACTTCAATGTTTCAAAGTACATTCACATCCTGTTTCATTTGATCTTCAGAATAATTCTATAAGGTGGATAGGAAAGTATTATTATCTCGACTTTATAAACTGATGCAGGGTAAAATAAAATATGTAGCATCTCTAGGACTCAGCTCACTTTAATATAGCTAGGTCCCTGATTTGCAGCCACATTATTACCTGAATTGTACCTATCACAGAAATGAGACAGATGGCGGCAAACCTCACAAAATTCATTTTAGATAATATGCTATTTATCTAATTACCTTCCTATTCCTCTGAGAGTTGAATTATTTTATCTGATACAAACTTCCTTTATGTTTTCTTATAATGGCATTACTGTCCCTTTACATTCCACTTCCATTCTAATCCTACTCCCATTCTCCTGATTAATATGCTCCTCTCTTTCTTGTATTGCATTAAAAGAAAAAGGTTATTATAAGGCTCTGAAGGTAAAGAATGTTACATCCTTATTATACCCCTGGGGCACATTTTAAAATAAAGGCCTATTATAAATAAATATTATATGTTATGTGTCAGTGTGATTCAAAATAAAGGCCTATTATAAATAAATATTATATGTTATGTGTCAGTGTGATTCTTAAAGCTCAACAAATGAATCCAATTCATATTAACATGACTTGCTACCAAGTATAAACATTACAGCTTCCTGTGTCTAACACTGTCTCAATCAAATATTACTGGGTGAAAACATTTAATTTATAAATAAAAATACAGTAAAAAAGTAATAAGATTGAAATCAGGAAACCTAAATTCTGATCATTGCTTATCCTTTTATTAGTCACGCGACTTATCCACAGGCCTTAATTTTCTTATTCATGAAATATGCACGGTAAAAAGACTTTCTGTACCTTTTGAAGTTGTTTTAAAAAGATTATGTGTATAATGCTATTAAGTATAAAACTATTTAAAATAAAACATCATCATATTAATAATAATATGAAAAAATCAGGACGATCTAAATTAAAGGAATTATTGTTAAATAGTCAAACTTCTGCAGAGCAGGCAATTATTTTTATCCATTCTTCAGCTCAACAACATGTATCCTATGCTTTGGCCAACCATATAGCCTTATGCAAAGTGAATTCTCCAAGTAAAATTTTAGCAAGTTCATAATTGGCATATTATTTCAGCTGATTTTGCAACTGAATGTGGTTAAACCTCACTTTCAGTTGGTGAAATTGGTTAAATATTTCAAGGAACTAAATATGCTTATAAGCAGATAAAGAACGGAGGGAGTAAAGCAAAGAAAAGATGGTGTCAGAAAAGTTATTTTTAAAATGCTTTAGGCCTGGTACAGTGGCTCATGTCTGTAATCCTAACACTTTGGGAGGCTGAGGCAGGAAGAATGCTGTATGCCAGGAGTTTGAGGCTACAGTGAGCTATGATCCCACCACTGCACCCCAGCCTGGGTGACAGAGCAAAACTCCATCTCAAAAATGAATAAATTAAATTAAATACTTTAGTGTCAAATGAGTTAATTATCTCTAATGTTTATAAACATCTTAATGTTTATAATTTTAAGATACTTGTTATTGTTTTTTCAAACTTGATGCTCTACTTTGAAAGAGCAACACAGTATGAGAAGAAGGGTTCAATTTAAGATATTTGATTGTGAAGTTGAATGAGGATACTGTATTTAAAGGCATTGAGCCATAGCTCTGAAGTATTTACCAATCAGATTTTGAAAACAGAATTATTACTTCCTTTGAACCACTTTTAATTTTTATTATACCAAATGAAGAGATTCTATAAGATCTACATTTTTCAAATAATGGAAGTGAGCAGAGACTGAGACATGCCAACAGATAGAGTTTTTTCTTTCTTATTTTTCTGTTTTCAAGCCATTACTAAAAAGAAATCAGAGTGCTATATTGAGCTTAGAAAGACACAGCCTCAGGGAATAAAATGACTACACTAATTTTCTGCATATGCTAGTTGGGTGGAAAGTTTAACCCAAGTTTTAATGATCAATGATACCATGTTAGCACACTTTCAAAAAGTGGATTTCAGATTTGGGTGTGATTCCAAACATGCACCTGCCATCCTCAAAGTAGAGAATTCAGGTCCAGAATAATCACAAGTTCTAAATTACACACAGTGTGTTGTGAAATATCATTATTATTTTTAGAAAGTGAAAAAATATCTGCGACAGAACCTATTTAATGTGTTGGCAGCCTCCACAGATGTGGCTAAAAACAGCTTCCCAGTAATATTTTCAAGGGTCAAAAGCAACGACCTTGTCATGTTTCTGCGATCATGGTAAAACACCTGGGTCAGACACTAGTGAAGATTAATAAGGTAATTATAAAGGAATCAGAAATGTTACTGTAGCAAAGCAGATATAGCAAAAACAGCACCTCCTAATACTATTGGTATTGTCCTCAGTTTTTTTTCCCAATCCTTGATTATGAGGACCAAAATAAATACGTTTTACATAATAAAATTTGCTATTATTAAGAATAACAAAGACTTTAAAAAGCAGTAGACTTATTCTCAATCACATCTTTAAAAATCACCTTTGAACAGGATATCCAACATGCATATCAGAGCCGTGGGAGAATATAAAGCATGACCCCATATACCACTGTTATTGTTGTATCTGTGCCCATTGACAGTTGAGAAACTAATTGATTAGAAAAGACAAAGCCTAAAAAAATGTAAACTTATTGGATCTTCTTTTATCTGGCTGGATCTATAATTACATGCTTTAAAACTCTCTAGGTATGTAATTTTTTTAAGCCCTATAAGTAGGGGTTCCACTTTCAATTTAGATCATGTTTCAGAAATGCCTACAGAGATGGAAAGACCGAATTATAACAGGGGACCCAAAGAAGCAGTCCTAGGAAAACATGCATTCTGTGGGTCTGTGCAGCAAGTTTGTCAACAGAACGCCTGGTTGAAGGTCATCTTTCCAACCCAGAGTCCTCTGCAAAAAGAAACTTAACAGCAAAGCTGTAGACTCTTACTTGAAGTCTCTCTGCAGTATGACATCACTTGCATACTTATCAAAATATTTTTGCCACTTCTCTTTTCATCTAACTTATTGTTATTGAAAAACTAGATAAGATATTTCCCATTTAGCCGTTCATCCAGAAAATATTTACTGATGCCTACTAAGGGCTATGCTGAAGGGCACATAATTAGTCAGACACACCATGTTGTATCTCAATTTAGCTCATTATTTCTGATGGCCTCCTTTGTTTTCTTCTATTTGGCACACTCCTCTCCCACACACACCTGAACTACCTCCTCTGCAAAGGTGCTCCTGCGGCACCATGACAAAATTCACTCGTCTTTCTTATATGCTACTATTATAAATTTCAGTGCTTCTATTATTGTCTTTACATCATTTTATTAAAATTACTTCTTCAAAAGTCTTAATGGAGAGTTTTCACTATTCAAGTTTATTGAAGCATAAGCAGTATCTCATCCACATTTCTATCCCAAGAAGCTAACAAGGTTCTGTTCACTTTGAAGCCCTCAAGAAATGATTCATGAATGAATGAAACACTTTCCACCTTCAGTGAGAATTGGGTGACAGTTAGCTCCCAGACACATTTTTGAAGAGATCTACCAGTTCTTAGTATGAACACCATCATTTCTGACAAATGGTGATGATTCTCTCAAAATGGAAGAATATCTCTCACATTCTACTGGAGATTTGAATGTGTTCTCCTTAAAGTTAGCACCTTCTTTTTTTTTTTTTCCCTCAGAATCTAAAGGTCTTTGGTAAACTTCATATTTAGCCACAGTGATTTTAGCCCCCTCCCCACCACATACCCATGGTTTTGGAGAAAAATAAGTTTGTTTATCTTGGAGTCTAAGACAGAATCTAAACTTTCAGCAAGGCCATAGCTTATATAACAGCATTACTCATTTACTTTTTAAAATTAGAGTATCTTTAGTCTTTGATTAGGGGTTGGAATACAAGTGAGCCTCTAAGGGAACTAACTGCCTTTCCAGGTCCTGAAACTTATCTGGGATAGAAAAACTTAAACTTTGTACCCAGTGACATTTTAGTTAAATATAATTTAAGATTCTATGGATTCCTGTTATACATATGCAAAACAAAGCAAAGGTGTCCTTTCCAAAAATATTCACTTTTGTTCCATATTGTTTTTTTTTTTTTTTTTTTTTTTTTTTTTTCGAGACAGAGTCTTGCTCTGTCGCCCAGGCTGGAGTGCAGTGGCGCAATCTCAGCTCACTGCAAGCTCCGCCTCCCGGGTTCACGCCATTCTCCTGCCTCAGCCTCTCCGAGTAGCTGGGACTACAGGTGCCCGCCACCACGCCCGGCTAATTTTTTGTAGTTTTTTTTTTAGTAGAGACGGGGTTTCACCGTGGTCTCGATCTCCTGACCTCGTGATCCGCCCGCCTCGGCCTCCCAAAGTGCTGGGATTACAAGCGTGAGCCACCGCGCCCGGCCTATTCCATATTGTTTAAATGGTTTTCAAGAGAGATATTCCAATAGACTTTATTTTTTTTTTCTTCTCTAATGCCAATGGATTTAAATGTTTGCTTTATTGTGGCATTCCAAACACACAAAACTCCACTGGCTATGGGTTTTATTCCTTTGAGTGAATAGTTATCATACTTCAAAGACTGCTTTGGATTTTAAGTTAGGGTGACCTGTTTTCATTATATTCAAACAGGCTTTGATACATTTCTCAATTAGGCATTGCAGATGACAAACAGCTATGTCTGGCTGTCCTGCCGTCTAAATTACCCTAGAATTCTTTGAAGATGATAATTTGTTCTGTGAGTACACTACTTCTATGTGTTATCCACACAAATTTCATTATTTCAAGTATTGTCTTCTTATGTGTCTCTTTTGTGGGGAGACTAATATTCCAATATAAAACTGTCTTCTGTTTTGGGGAAAAAAAAAAAGAGGTCTTAGACAGTCAGAACATGAGAATTCTACCAAAAATAATTTGTCCTCAAGTCTAGTCAATAAAAAGGCCCTATGAGGTTAGATTTATACAATTTTATTGGCAATGACCAAATCTAGTATAAAATACATAATTATTGAGGTACTTACATTTTTAGTGTAAACTGGAATAACAAACATATCAACTTTACAAACCTCTCATACTAGTGTCTCACTTTAAAGATATTCTTAGGTCAAATACAGTGGCTCACTCCTGTAGTTGCAACATTTTGGGAGGCCAAGGCGGGAGGATCGCTTGAGCCCAGGAGTTAGAGACCAACCTGGGCAACATGGTGAGACCCCATCTCTACAAAAAAATTTAAAAAACTAGTTGGGCATGGTAGCACATGCCTGTGGTCCCAGCTACTTGAGAGGCTGAGGCGAGAAGATTGCTTGAGCCTCAGGAGTGTCGAGGCTTCAATGAGCTATAACCACACTAGTGTACTCTAATGAGACCTTGTGACTATATATACATATATATATGTATATATATATATTTATTGTCTTTCTCTCTCTCTCATGTGAGCCACAATTTAATGAATATTTTGTTAAAGGCACACTTAGAGAGAATTACGAGTCACACTAACACAAAGCATAATCAGCCTAACTCCTCAGTCAAACACCCTGAGGTTCACATTACCAAAGAGAGAGGTTTGAACATGAGGGAAACATATTATTTTCACTATACTCTGATGGAAAGAAATTAATTCTGGTTGTGCAAACCTAGAGGATTTCTTCGAATTCTCTGAATTAGTGTGGATTGTTAAGGCCAAGACAGAGTGTGCATAGTAACCTTGATGCTGGGAAAAGACTATGCCGTGAGTCTTAAAACAGATCCTAGTTGATGATTATGCCAACCCTGCTGAAGAAATTCTGAAAAGATGCAGAATGCCTTGAAATACAAATGCTTTTTCTGGCCCAGATAATTGATATTGCATTAGAACATTCCATGGGATTTGAACCAGCATCTTTCACACTTTAGATTTCAGGCGAGTATAATTCCCTCACCACACAAGGCAGAACTGAAATCCCTGAAGTTAAACAGGATGTATCCAATTTCAACAACTTTACAATTTTCAATATCTGTACAGGATTTTTGCAAAAACCCATTTCAAATATCCCATTATCGGTTGCACGTCTTTTTGTGAATATCAAAATATATTAGCTAGACAGTCATCTTCTTTTAGCTTTAGAATGTATATCAGATTTTTTTTTCCAGACACAAGCAATTAAAGGATTGGAAAATAGCTCATGGAAAGCTCCAAAGAATTGATCCTCAGAGAGCAAATCTTGTAACACCAAACAACCCCAATTCCCCTTAGCCACTCTGCTGACAAAAGTTATTGCTAGTTATGCAAGGCAACTAGAAGATATGCACACAAATCATTGCAATTAAATATCCTGCCCACCGTATAACTGATACTTGCCGAGAAGATGGTTGGCAGAACTTTCTTGCTAATCTCGTGTTATCAATGCCCATATTGCAGAGCATCCTTGAAGGGGCTCCTCTGTTCGTTTTGTATTGGATACACCTATTTATATTGTTGTATAGTTATCTGTGCTGTGTGTCTTACCCAGTCTCACCCAGTTATTTTACTTTAGAATCTCATGGGCTTTGTATCCTGAAGCCAAACAACCGGTTGGAAATAAACAACAAAGAACTGCATCCCTCTTATCTGTCTGCTGCCTAACACATCAAAACACACTGAAATCTGGGATTATTAGAGAAGTTTTGGGGATATAGAAATAAAATAAAAACCAACTTGTCAAATGGGGCTGCCTGCTGCTCAGTACCATGTGTTATGGTAGCAAGTTGCATCTGTTCAGCTATTAAACCTGTTAGTGAATATAATACAGACAGCCATGGCATTAACAAATATTCTTAGTGCCTATTAAACTCTATAGCTACACATTTTAATTTTTACATTGTATTAGTAAAATTCAAGACTGTAGCACCTTAAGGACAATTTAAAAGTGCAATGAAAAACTATAATTTTGGTTATATCTCACATGCTTAAATTATATTTAGGCATCATTTTAAGAATTGGCCATTTAAAAAAAAGTTCTTTAATTTTTAAACGTGGTTCTCACTACTAACTGTAATTTAGCTCACTATAGATGCAATAGGACTGAAGTAAATAATCACATGTCGAATTTGAAAAACTCAAGTAGGTACATCTTTTTTCCGCTACTGAACATCTTACTTCCTTTCAATTTAATATTGGCTATTATCAAATGCCACAGAACATATGAGTTACTCCCTTGATATAATCCACCCTCTGAGCTCAGGCTCAGGAACTTCATCATTTAAATTGGCTATCAAGAGCTAGGACATGTATGCCTTACTAAACACTTTATAGCAGAATACATCTGTTGTTACTCTGTTTGTTATATTAAGATTAAGCACAGTGATGCTGACAGTATTAATACATTTAAAAGCCTGTCACGTTTCATGGCTGTTCACGAGTCCTGGGGATTGCATGATTGAAATAAAAAGTGACTAGAGGCAAAATTAAGAATTATGGAATGTGTAGAAGGTGAAGAACACAGAGGTAGACTCTGAAATGAGTACTGCTACCCAGGAGGATATTAACCTCTTGCCTGCCTGGCTTTTCCCATAATATTGTGAAGCCACATTTTACTGAAAAGAGCCACATGATTCATGAAGTAGTTATCCAACCTCCTTGGCCTACTGCTGCTTCGTGAGTGCTGCCAGAATAGGAGAAAGTTTGTGACTGAAGTTAAAGGGGGGTTGGTTTCACCTCTATACTAGTGTAATTATTAAAATGCGAACACACTCAAATTAAATACACCAGAAAGAAAATCATTCTGTGGAGCTCAGTTTCTTAAGAAATACTGAAACCAATTTGCTTTTATATGAAAACACTCCAGTTTGTGACACCTTCATATCCTGCTGGTGGGAGTATTCAACAGTACAATGTTCTTAGAAGACAACTCAGCAATATATATATTGGTTCGGCTTGTATGAATTTGTACATAAAAATATGCTTTTACACATGTGAAACGATAATTTTACAAGATTTTAAAATGTTATCCATTTGTTAATACTTAAAATGCTGAAAAAATTAAAATACCCATCATTAGGGTCAATAAACTGTAGCAGATGCATGTTATGAGGTAAATATGAGATCATATGCTCTAAAATGAAAAGATGTACAAAATATATTAAATAAAAATAATCAAGTTGCAGAATAGCATGCACCACATGATAACATTTCATCTTTTTAAAGAATGTTCAGGTATGTTAGCATATATACAAATATTTCTACCTATACTATACACAAAAAAGAAATTGAATGTATACACATAAGATTAAAGGTTAGAGTTTTAGACACCACAGTAAAAAAGTGGGTATATTATATGCATTTTTTCCTTTTTACTCCCATCATTGTTGTATTATTTAAATTTTTCAGTACAAATTTTTATGATTTAAAAATTTATTTAAAATATGGGCTTTTCTGAAAAGTAAATACTTTCATCCATAGGCAACAAATAAAATTCAATTCCTTCTGAACAGCCTGTCATAAAATATATTGGCCTTCAAGACCCTACAGTATGCCTCACTAGTCTATTGAATCTAGTTTATGTCTGGATGCTTAGAAGAATACCAAAAAAGTTAGTAAATTAAAAAAAAAAACAGTTAAATAATATAAATACAGTCTACTGAGAAGGACAAAGTTCAGGAAAAACTAGTTAAATATAGAGTTGATGGTTATAGCACATTCCTCACATAACAATTAACAGTATCTACATAGCACTTTCAAATTCCAGAAACATCTCCAGCCACTGCATTTATCCAACATCCTTCTCAATAACCCGTTACAAATAATCAAATAACCATCGTTCTTGATTTAGGTATTTGGAGGAGAAGCTAGAATTTACAACTTTTTCTTTCCACCTTATGAAATATCTTTGCAATGTCTGTTTTTTAAAGATCAAATGAACACAGTTCTGGAGCCTACACGAGTAGCTGTCTAACCTTACTCTGCGTAACAGGGCTAAAATTTCAACGCTGTTTCTCTGCTGATGCCCTATGGGATTTGGAGCCCCCAGAGCCTGATTTTATTCCTAATTAACACTAATGAACAGATGACATACTTTTCCTTTGAACACCTCTGTCGGGAAAATGTCCAATCAGCAAGAGCTACAAGCAATAGACAAATTCCCTTTCTCTGACCTCATTTACATGCTTAAGTACACAGAGATTCTCCCTGCCTTTAGTTTGGGGTGTGGGGGGAAAGAAGTAGGTCAAGTCATTGAGGCTTTATGCATTAGCTTGAGAATGTGGTGAAGGCTGAAAGTCATGGCTCCAACCAGAGTTTCCAGAGCAATGTGGGTTACTTTCATATTCATCACACATAAGGCCAACACCCTCCTAGCAGTATTAGTTTAGTTCTACATTTAGGCACAATTCACAAAACAGCAAAGATACCTATAATTGTACCCATTAAGAGACTAATAATAGAAAATATTATGTGCTATGTCATCACACTTTGTTGTTATTTAGTGCATTCACCTTGAGGGTCACAGAATCTCTGGAATTCCATGTTTAAGGAATATCATAAAATAATACACTACAAAGACTCATTGGTTTCACATCGGTAGTTGGGATTTTATAATCATTTGCAAAAGTAGCTGGGCCAGCCTGAAATTTTCCTTTGTACTAAAGAAAATGAAGCTTTGAAGTCATATACAACTGGTTCAAAGACAAGCAGTTATTTACTATCTGTATGATTTCGGTCAATTTATTTATAATGCAGTCTGCTCATTGGTAAAACTGAGATAAAATTCATATCTCAATGAATTATTGTGAATATTTAATAAAATATAACTTCATGCAAAATGCTTAGATCATGTGCGTTCCACAGTAAGCAATCAGTACACGCTAAAGAGGATTGTTTAGTTACTGTTCTTTTGACTAAGCCAAATAATAGGGTAAGCATGATTTCAGAGGGGGAATTTAACCCTACTTCAGATGATTCACTGATAGTACTTCCAAACATTTAATATATATTAATTAAAATAATTTTTACAACTCAACAAATGGAGAACCAATTTTACCTCCATCAGCTAAGCCAAGTGTTAGAGGTTGGCACAGCAGGAGATTAAAGACAGAGAGGGACAGAGAGAAAGAGAGAGAGAGAGAGAGAGAGAGAGAATGGTTAAATTGCCAGGGTAGTGGAGATTGATCATCTCTACATTCCTAATCAATTAGGGAGGATTACTATAAGACAGTTTTTTGTTTGTTTTCATTCTCCTAGTGGATTCTTCTCTTCTCATCAAGTCAGGATGCGGGGAAATATATCACATAAGATTTTGTGTAGATACTAGAAATAAAAATGATACAGAGAGCAGACAAGAAGCATACCTAGACTCAGAGAAATAATCACCTGTGTGTAGTATTTGAATCTGAAGGTGGAGCTAGCCATTAACAAAAGAAAAGTCTTCCTTTCATAAGAAAATAACACAGGAAAAATGAATCCATTTCATGACAGGCCTCAGTCCTCAGGCCTCTGACTTTTGTTTGCCTCAGGAGGTTGTAAATGGGAATTCCCAGGAGAATATCACATGCTTTCACCATTATGCTTTGGGACTGTACCTCATACTATGCTCCAAGGAGAGCACTTCTGGAGTGAGCTCCTGCATGACAATGGAAAACTACCAGCAGGAGGGCAAGAGAGGCCACAGGCAAAAGTAAAGCAGCAGGAGTTCACTTATTTCTCCATTCACTCAGGTATGCATTGCTTCCTCTGTAAACCATTACTATGCATCTACTAAGCACCATGCTAGAGTATGAAAATACAGACATGTAAAGATACATAGTATTATACATTGTCAGTGACCTTGAAGAGTTTACAATTTAATGGGCTATAAGGACATAGAAAGACATAGTTATAACTACAGTAAGTAACACAATAGGATTAAGAACAAAGTATTATGATTGTACCAAGAAGTGCATAATTAGTCTTGCCCTAGGGGACAAAGGAAGGTTTCACAAATATATAAAATATATAATCCAGGCCTCAAAGATGAATAAAAAAGCACCAGACTAGGAAAAAGAGAAGGACGGGTAGGAATAAGAGGAAGTAGGAGTACTTCAAAGAAAGGAACAGATATGAATAGAGGCACTCTGGAGGTCTCTTTGCTGACTCTCATTATTGGTACATTTTTTTAAACTGTGTTTCTCGGTCTTTAAAATTATTTATGCCCCAAACTTACAAATGAAACTAGTTGCAAACACTAGCTAGCTAACCACAAAATCTTTGGGGTAACTGGCCAGTCAGATAACTTCCTAAATATTTATTTAACTTCAGAAAATGGTTTATGTAGTAGATATCTGAAATGCTCCTTAATTTATGTGATACGTGGTATACTAAAGGGTAGGGTTGTTTGACTTCATAAAACTTCATTACACAGACCAAAAGGCAGAGTTATCCGGTTCAGCCGATGAGAGATTGTCTCCTGAACTCTCACCTGCATCACAGAAGGCACAGTGGTTAAGCACATGGATTTAGGAGTCAGACTGTCTGAGTTCAATACTGGTTTTACAGCTCACTGGCTGTGTGACTTTCATTTCTTCATTAACTACATGAGTATATATTTTTTCTTTTGAAGTTTTAATGCATATTAGATGGACTTACATATGTAAACTTAGAACAGTTATGAGATTGTTGATTGCTTTTATAAAAGCCACACTTGTAGACTGCTTCATAGTTTAAAAACCTTTAAGTGTGCTTTTACACTGTGAGGATTTGAAATATCAGCCTATTTTCTGTGGCTAATATGCCAGTAGAATAAAGATTATGTAGTAAATTATAAGGTACTTGAGGTCAGAAGCCATGCCACATCTGACTCTGTATTTCTAGTGCCTTGAAAAGTTCATAGCACTTAGAAGAAAAGGAGGTAGAAGAGAAAGAAGAAGAAGGAAGAGAGGAGAAGGAGGAGGAGGAGGACAAGGAGGAGGGGGAGAAAATTTTGTTAAGAACATGTACTAAAAAGTGAATGTGTGTGAGGCAGAATGTGGAGTAGCTGAAGATGAGGCTGGAAAATAAGTCTAGATTGTGCACACATTAGAGGTCCAGCTAAGGAAGTTGGCCTTTGAAGTATTTGCAGTAGGCCACTGGCTCTCTATCAGAACTAGACTCTTCCTTCAAGATACCAATCTATAAATAGGTAACACATAAATTGGAAACATGCTGATAGTTAGCTCAGATTTGTATCTCTAACCCCCCCAAAACACATTTAATATAAACTGGCTCCTGATATTGCCCTTAACCTGAGCAGCACTGACCTATTGCCATTGAACATTTTCAGAATACACATAGACAGTTTAAGGTGGTAGAACTTCCAGAATGCAAAGATTATTTCAACAAATACTGATTGCTCACTTGCTAAATTCTAGGCTCATGCTGGGCTCTAGGAATACTAAAGTGCACGAAATAGATAAAATTCCCGTCTTTCACGACACTTGCTGCTCGGCATCATGCTGTTCAGTATGAATGAAGATTTGCCATCAGAGTTTAAATACTTTAACCTAATTCTAAATTTTGTCTGCTTCATAAAATTGCCAACAAAAAAATGGAAGAGTGCACAAAGACTGCAAAAAAAAAGGAAGTTTGTTGTTGTTGTTTTGCCAATTTTTTCCAGACGTTTGACTTTGCTTTGTCCTGGAGAAGTAAATTACTAAGTGTCTGTGTCTATAATTTTAATAAATAAAAATTAGTTTCCCTTCATATGCTATTAAATATGCATTGGGAAAGATACTTAAAGAATACTATGAAGGGACTTCAAATCGAGAGCTGAACAGGGAGCCCATGCCCATCTCTGACCAGCCTTGCTACCAGGTGAGAGGTGAAGCACAGCCTTGCAGAGCAGCGGGAGAAAATGGGTGAAAGGACTGATAGAGTACCAGGATTTGTGTTTTTTTCCACTGATGAGCAGCTCATAAGTGAGCAAAATTACTGCTGGAAGTGGGTGAACATTGTCAGCCAGGTATGTCTTGAACTAAAAGAGGTTGAGACCCACTGTAACTAAATATTTGAAGCCAGAGGTTGAAACACCACAATTTTATTTTATAACAATCATTCTGGTAGCAGTGCAGAGGATGGATTAGAAAGGGAAGATGCTGGAGGCAGAGAGATTAGTTAGAAGGCTATTGCAACAGTTCAAGAAGAGGTCATTAAACTAAGACGATAATAGTGGAATAAAAAGCAAGTAGATAAATTCTAAAAATTGCTGTTCGATAGGCAAGCCAGTAACCATATGTTGAGCATTTGAGATATGGCTAATGTGAACAAGGAACTAAATTTTAAAATGTATTTAATTTTAATTAAGTTTGTTGTAAGTTTTAAAGATACTCAAACTTTTAAGTATGTTTAGAATAACTTGATTATGTGGATCTACTTTTACAACTGTAGATATAATAAAATATAAAATGCTTCTGATGGAAAATTTAGATTCTGAAATGAGAGGTGTTGTTAAGTGTACAAGAAGTGTACAAGAAGTTCCTCATTTTGACAGCTTGGCATAAGAAACAGGATTTGCTAAATGTTAAGTGTAAAACACACATTGGATTTGAAAATCTAATTATGAAAAGATAATAAAAAACTAATAATTTATATCATTTATATATTACAATGATAATATTCTGGGCATATTGAGTTAAAATATATTCTCAAAGTTAATTGTATTTAGTAAAACTAATTTCATCTTTTTTTCCTTTTATATGAGTAGTAGAAAATTAAAACTTACAAACATGGCTCATATATTTCTGTTGGATGGTATAGGTTGAGAGACATGTTAGCAATTTGGTGACAAACTGATTAGATTGTAAAGGCAAGCACGGAGTAAAAGATGTCAAAGATTTAGCCTGTGATTGTGTAGATGAGTGTGTGATTGGGAGATGATGAGTTCAGTTGTTAATGAGGTAATTTTCAGTTGCCTATGAGACACCCAGGTAGAGACGCTGAGTAAGCAGTTGGAAATATTAGTATGGTAGTGACAGAAGTCTGGGATGGAGATGTGTCTTTGGGAGTGAGCAGTTGGCACTTATTTGATAGCTAAAAATCAGAGTAAAATTTTAAGTATATGAGGATAGCCTTTTTCATAGGCCAAAAGCCTTACTATTTAATTAAATTTGATCTTTCACCAAACTTTTTTTCTCTGTCAATCATGAATTTCCATTCTTTATTGGGCAGGACGGATTTAAGAGATACAATTCCAGGAAGAGCTCACCATTAAAGCACTTCCTTAGAAGTCTAGTTGCAGTGTGATCTTCCAGGGCAGTTGAGCATCCCCCATTCAGGACTGTGCCTTGTTGGCAAAAAGGTTACATAATTTTCCAGTTTGTTTTGAGGAGGGGAGAGGCGTCAAATATAAGGTCGATATAAGAATCCCTAGTTCTAGTCTAGCACACCATCTCCTAAAGTAACTCCTAGAGACATCACAAATTGTTTTCATCAAAAGAATTTTCTCAGACCCCATAAAAATTATGTCTAGTCCTCTGATTCTAATTTATAATTTGGATTATTTATGTCTACTATTAACTTGAGTACCCCGTATCTATGCATCTAGATTATTTCCTTCTATTGTTTAAATAAACTTGCCCATGTCTAGAGTGGGCCAGCATCAGCATTAACAGGATTCTAATGCCACAGAATCACCAATATCATCTTGTTTTCTTGTCTTTGGTTGACATATTTGCTATGCTGTTTCTATTTTTTAGCCACTACTGCCATGCATTTTGCTTATGGCTTTCAGTGGGTTTTTCTTGTGTGTGTAATAAAAGTAATTTTCCTGATCATTGTGCAAATGACCCATATTCAGTATGTATTCCCCAAACTAGTTCTTAACCCTCAAGCAATGTCTTTGTTTCCTTTTTTCTTCCATCAATCTATATTGTGTTTAGAGTTCTGCAAAGCCTCCTTAAAACGTGCTTGCATATAGTTTAAATTGTTGCTCATCATTTCTTCCCGAGACACACAGACTCTGTCTGGATCACAAGAGTAAACATATTGGATATGTTCTAAATACAGGAGTTCTTAACCATTACTTCTAAAAATTCCAGAATAACCTAAGATGCTCCTGGATTCCTAAGTCAGTATAAGATTATAAATGTTTGCGCTTTTAAACTTCTAAATTATGGAGAAATTGGTTACACAGCAACTAATCACATACATTATAAATTGCATTTTAGGTGATCAATAATAATGTGTTTATTTAGCCTAAAATGTTTCTTGAAGGTATGCTTTTGAAAAATAGTAGCTACAGAAGAAATTGAGGTATAGTCAGTAGTCAGAAAGAATTCAACAGGAAGTTTCTTGTTTTAACAGCTTGGCATAAGAAACAGGGTTTGCTAAAGCCACTCATCACTGGCTAACTTAGAATAGATTTGAAGCCATTCTGTAAAATAGCTTGGGGCCCACCAAAAAGCAGTGGGTCAAAAGGAGTAGTGATCACAGGATGGAGCAGAATCAATGGACATGATTTTCTCCAGCTAGATAATGCCCTAGGAATTGTTTCTGCAACTCTTCCAAAGAGATTCTGGAGACCTAACTTCTTTCTGCTAGCTTAGGAGGTGAAAAGATCCAGGAACAACCCTGAAAACACTCACTATTTGAAAAACTGTTCAATGACTGAGTCGAATCCATATAGTGAGAGAGAAAGGGAAGAAATCTTTTGAACAGAAATTAGAAATAGAGAGATGACAAGAAGCTCATTTTTTAAAAAAAGTTAATATGTTTCACTGGAGTTGGAAGATAAGTAGAAAAATGTGAAAAATGGACATGAAAAGGGAAAGAGATTAAAATGCTGAGGACATTAAATTTTAGGTACAGAATTAGCCTTTATGTATATATAATTGTAGAGGCATCAATGTGTTTTAACAAAGGAATAATATGATCAAAGAACCAGATTAGCAAATTAACCTGCCATAAGTATATAAAATGGATAGAAAAGTACTCAGAATGGAGACAGAAGGATAGCTGAGAAGGTGAGGCAGCAGTACAAGCCTCTAAGTGGTAAGTATGTGAACTGAGAAGAAGCTAGAAATAGCTGTTTTGTTCTCATTTCTTAAATTTCACAGCAATAGAATTTCAGATGAGGAAATAACTCTAGAATTCTAGAAACCAAAAACATAGAGATTAAATGACACACTAAAGATGATGACCAGTAATTTAGAAGTTGAGAAATTGAATTAACTTCCAAGGGAAAAGGATGAAGGCAGGAACCTGTATTGATTCATTTGCCTCTCCTACCTCCCACATAATAAACTATTTAGCACTTAAGCCAGTAGAAACTTGACCATCATTTCTCACATTTTCCCCAAAAATGACTTTTACACCTCAGAAGTTTGGACAGTAATTTTATAATACATGGTGAAAAGGCATTATTTAATCCATCTTTTGAAATTCTAGTCAAATAGGCCACATGTTCTCTAATTCATATAAGAAATGGGAAAGCTACCTCATGAGATGGCAATAGAAAAAATAAATAAATGAATGTAAAAGAACTAGGAAAGCAAAACCTAGCCATATATATATATATGCAACACACGATTTACAGGATTGAATCTGAATACTATATGGCAAAGTGAAACCTCTATAAAGTCAGTGAATCTGTTGGTTAGAAAGAGCATTTCAGATGGAACATAATTTCTCTTCATGAAAAGCCTGAGGGGAAATAATTGAGTTTACCTTGTTGATATAGGTGTGCATCTATGTATAATTACTGATTTTAAAAAGATATTTCTGAATCGAATCTTAACAGAGCAGTAAGATAAATAATGTATAACGGAGACAAGCAGAGAAAGATGAGAACACTTGACACGTCACCAATATTGGTGTTATTTTGGGACATGTAATATTTACTATAAATACACTGTTTCTAGTCTATACTAAAACCAGTGATCAAAAGGCATATTTTTAAAACAAAATCAATTAAGAGCTTGATTTCAAAATAAGGCTTCCGGCCCAGCAAAGTACAAAGAAGCAACACTTAAGGCAAAAATGTACAACAATTCACTCATCAAATTTGCAATGCTCTTTTATGCTCCCAAGATGAAAGGATTTCAAAAAATACTCTTCACTCACCCCCTCCTCCACCCTCAATGACATTTCCTCTGGTCAGAACCAATGCACACGTTAACATTTGTGGTAGTGAATGCATCCACATTTATAGTGACTTTCTTCTGTCAGAGAGGCATTAAGTAATTTCCAAATGACATCACTAAACTGCTATATGAGGGGTTTTCTCTAGAAGTGACAACATTGGTAAAATTTCTAGATATACCTTATAAAATATAAAAACGAGCTAAATTTTTCTTGTTGCTTCTAAGAAATTATTTAAGTCATTATCAGTTAAATAATCCTCAACACATCGTAACTTAAACATGTCTTGTGTAACACTTCACAGTTTGTAAGTTATTTCTTTATATTATTTATCTTAAAAATCTATTATTTGTTAACTGTCCATACAAATATTATACAAATAAGAAAGTTAAAACTGTAAGGAAGAGAGATGAAGAAATACCAAGAAAGAAAAATACCAAGAAGTACCAGTCACTTGGGGACAAAAATGTTTGCTATAAATCATCTAAGCTAACTAGATCTCAGCTAGCTTATTCATTCATTCATCCAACAAATATTTATTGAGGTAGTTACTAAAAAACCAGCTTATTTATTTTTGTATCCACGGAGTCTAACATAGGCCTGGGTCATATTAGGTGCTAAATAAATATTTCTGGAGAGGCTTCTAGCATGTACTGAAGTAAATGATGGAAAGTCACATTCCTGTATTATTATTATTATTATTATTTTGAGACGGAGTGTCGCTCTGTTGCCAGGCTGGAGTGCAGTGGCGCGATTTCGGCTCACTGCAACCTCCACCTTCTGGGTTCCAATGATTCTCCTGCCCCAGCATCCCAAGTAGCTGGGACTACGGGCATGCGCCACCACACCCAGCTAATTTTTGTATTTTTAGTAGAGATGGGGTTTCACCATGTTGGCCAGGATGGTCTCCATCTCTTGACCTTGTGATCTGCCAGCCTCAGCCTCCCAAAGTGCTGGCATTACGGGCATGAGCCACTGAGCCCAGCTATTTTTCTTATTAATCATCACCATTATTATAAATCATGTTCTCTGCCATCAGAAAGTTTATTTCTATTTGTAAATAATGGACAGATATAAAATAACTAGAGAATAATTTGTGATAAAAGTGAACTACAATGAATAAGGCAATTATTAACAAAAAATAAACATTCATCCAACTAAAATTTCACCATAGACTTTCTTTAAACCACCAATCACCATAATCAATTCTTAGCTGAAGATTTCTGAAAACTTCCTTTAAGATTTGAAGCTTCTCAATAATATGGCTGCTTATATCAAGTTCTATACCTTTTCTGTATTGTAATCAGGAAGCTGGAGGACTTTCTCAGAGTTATATAGAAATTAAAATGTCTGTCACTTTACTTGACTGTTAAATAATTGAAGATCTACACTCATCCTAAGCCACAGTATTTTCAATGTATAATTCATTAAATCTATTAAATTCTTTCAGAAAATATTTATTGAGCACTCATAATCTAGGTCCTATACTAATTAATTGCTCTTCACTTCATGTCTTATCTTCTCACCCCTTCATAAAACCTTAAAAATTTAAATAGTAATATTATACGACTTTGAGGTTAACAGTGGTAGCATTAATATTAATATGACAAAAAAATCCATCTATCAAAACTGGGCCACCTGATGCAAAAAACATTTTATTCCAAGTTGTTATGTTTTTAAGAGTACAGCTAATCAAAATTTTTTAAAATCCAACATTTTTATTCTGAAAAATTGGATGACAAACCATGTCAAATATTCAAATCTTCATTAAAATTATATGCCAATCAGATTTTTTAAATTATCTAATTGAAATAGCATTATATATTTCAGCAATGATGGAGCATCTCTCAATGAATGCAATCAACTTTCTAATTTATTGGCTCACTCTATCAAATAAGGATGAAAATAAGACTTTTAAATCTGATCAGTACATAGTATACTTCACTGACTTTGAAGGCTTATACAGATTTTCCTTGAAGTTTAATGGATAACGAATAAGTCTAACTTTTACAGATAAAAACGTATCATCGATAGCATAGCACCAATTAGGTTAATTTTTAAGTCAGTTATATTCACAAACCTAAATCATACAGCAATAATCTAGAATTTATAAATCTTATTTTTCCTTTTAAATTTCAATCATGAAAGAAGTTGAACAACTTATTTGGGCAAACCAAAATGGACTAAAAGATAACTAAATAATTTGATAAAACAGCCTTTGAATATTCTCCAATCTAAATATTAAGAACAGTTCTGCTTCTAACACCCACAGGCATTATCTTGTGTTCCTTTGCACTCTCTTTGTTCCTTTCTTCCCTCCCTTTCTTTCTTTCTTCTTTCCTTTCTTCCTTCCTTCTTGCCTTCCTGTCTGGTTTTCCTTTTTTCTTTTAATTTCTAACGCCTCTTTCTTTTATTATTCCATGTACCCATCATTTTGGGAAAGTGCTGGAGGTAAACTTATGTAGTAAAAAGAAAACCACTAGCCTTGTGTTAATTTTTATTATACGCTTAAAACATGGAAAAAGGCCAGGCGTGGTGGCTCATGCCTGTAATCCCAGCACTTTGGGAAGCAGAGGCGGTTGGATCACCTGAGGTCAGAAATTCAAGACCAGCCTGGTCAACATGGTGAAACCCCATCTCTACTACATATACAAAAATTAGCTGGGCATGGTGGGGGCACCTGTAATCCCAGATATTCGGGAGGCTGAGGCAGAAGAATAGCTTGAACCTGGGAGGCGAAGGTTGCAGTGAGCTGAGATTGCGTCAGTGCACTCCAGCCTGGGCAACAAGAGCGAAACTTCATCTCAACAACAATGACAACAGCAACAACAACATGGAAAGAAGTGACTTGTCTCCACATAAAAGACTTGTTGAGTCTCTAATGTCTAATCACGTCTTCTAGGCAACGGGAGAAAGAAAATTTTATTTGACCAGATTTGAACTAAGACTGAGTCCCATTAGTTGATAAGGAGTGGGTAGTGCTGACAAAAAAACAGTATTTGAGAAGCCCAGGAGGACATGGTTTACGAGCAAGGGAGATTTTGAAGATATCAAGTCCATGAGAAAGAGTGTGTAGAGACATGCACTGAATCCAAAGAGAATGACCAGGCAAGACCAAGATCAGAGATTCAGAAAGAAGGCCTTCACAGTGCGGCTATCAGAAATCCATGGCTTGTAAAGGAGATATGGAGGGTATTATGCTAGAATGGATGCCGAGAAAGTCAATTCTATACTTATGAAAGGACCCTAAGACCACATTTGGCCAGAATTGGAAAGAAATACCTATTCTTCTAGTCTAAAACTCTTTGACCATAAAATAAACAACAGTGGTTTGAGTAATTCAATAACATAGCTCCTTGTGATTTGAGAGTGATCATTGTAGAACCTTTTCTCAGAGTAAAAGTGTAATTGGTTATAGATCAATAAGTAATTTATTTTAGAAGGAAAAGGCTCTTGTTTTCATTTTCATTTATTTATTTTTTGAAGTAGCAAACCTCTTAAATCAGAACTGAGCAAATACATTTTGAAAGTTGAGATTAAACAGCAAGATTCCTTACTGTACTTGTAAAATTTATCTTAACTGATCATTTATTTATGATGCCATAAAAATCCAGATGCTCTTAATTTTGATTGTTAGAAATTTGCTAAAAGTCACATGAAATTACTTTTCCAGGGATCCCCTCTTGACAACGACATTTTAAATTGAAATTTTACTATGGTTCAATAATGGCTGTGCTGAGGGGTTTTGTTGTGTTTTTCAAGCTTACCAATGAATTCAGCTGTGGTCAGTGTAAACTCCTACACAGCTTATTGGAAATTCCAGAATTCTAAAGCAAAATCAAGATTAAGAAAATTGTTTAATAAAAACAGAAAATGAAAAACTTATAAAAGTTTGTGCTAATGTACTTTGGTGTTTCATGTTTTTCTCAATTATTTTAGAACTGGTACCCAATGGCCACTTTCTAACAGGAAAGAACATGATGACCTAATCAAATGTCCTTTGGAGCATGAGTAGTGAGAGAAGGAGAACTTATAGGGATAGACAGAACAAAATAGAACAAACTTCCATGGTCGCTTAATGCATGGGAAATAAACTGAACCTCAAGGATAAAAAGGAAGATGGGGAGACTTACATGCTTCTTCTGAAATCTTCCAAAAGATAGACTTTAGACCAAGAACTATGATAATAAGAACCTTTTAGAAAAGTTTTTGAATATGTGACCCACTATGATTTTTTGGATATATCAATAAAATATTAATATCTCTTAACAATAAAAGACACTGTGCTTCTTTACAAATAACGCAAGAAAATGAAAATTTAAAGAGTTGCAACCATATTCATTAATAATTTTTAAAATGCAGAGACATAAGAGTGTCCCTGAACCCTAAAGTTAATTATGGCAACTTTCAAAGGAAAATGAGGCTTTTCATTCATGACTATTCTTTGCTATCTATTATATGCTGAGTAAATTACTGTGGGAGGCTTACAACTTTAGAGAAAAGAGAATGGGCCCAGGATATAACTCGTAATTATGAATTAAAATGTATTTTCCTGATACTTACGTATCAAAATGAGTACAAAATGGCACAGAAACAATCTTTTTGCTATCTTGTTCCATATCCCCAAATATCCTTAAAGTATCCTTTCCTTCCTTTTATTGCATGTAGCTTCAGATAAGTACTTTCTCTCGTGAGCAAAGAAATAAAGACAGAATCCAGATCTTTGCATGTCACCAGTAATACAACCTCCTGCTTCCAGCCACATGGTATGGTATCTACTAGGCAATAACTTATTTTATTCATATGGCAAGTCTGCCTAAAGACACTAAAATCCCCGGAGTGTGATGCTCCCCTTCCTGTGTCCATGTGTTCTCATTGTTCAATTCCCACCTCCAAGAATTTTTTAAAAATTATTTTGAACACAGAATTAAGAGGAATTCACACTCCAAAAAAAAAGTTTGCATTCTAAAGAAAGTGATTAACAACAGCAATAGGTATATGGTCTTATTTCCTCTACATTGTATTCATATTTCCTAAAACAAAGTACTGGTTTCTGGGGGAAGGAAGCATCCAACAGGCAAAATTATAAATTCTTCACAAAAAGTTAGCAGTAAAAAGTAAAAGCTGAATCTTATTCAAAAAGTACTTACTATATGCAGTTCTAGGTAGTCACCCAAGCCTGAAGAACTGTCCACTCGCACCAATACAGCTTCTTTCTGAACAGTGCTAAACCCTATGGCCAGTCTGTCTGCTCGTGTACTGGGTCGGTCATTAGGAGGCCACTTATATGTGATTTGTCCACCACCTTTGCTAAAGATATACGTTGTCCCAGCTGGAAAACAAAAACCAAAACCAATTAGTCCAAATACATCAAGTCTGCACATTAGCAAGGCATGTTATATTGATGTATCAGTAAAGTATCAACTCTACACACAAAACTATGGCAAAGTCAATTACAGATTTCAATCAAATGTGCTCAAGAAAGTGGACTGAGTTGTTTTAAAAGAAATGAAGAGGTAGCTCAGTTTTTAATACACTGATTAAATTTACCAGCAGGTGTTTCAGAACAAATAGTAGGTTACTGTATTTTCCATTGAGTTGGACAAGAATAGAATGTAATGAGGCATTATTTCTTCCTGCCAGTTTTTAAGAAATAGTTTAGTAGAAAACATTGACTGGATGCTTCCAAAAAGCAACAACAGCGTATATCAACTTGGTATTGAAACAGGAGCTGCATGCAGATGTGACAGGGTCATACAGCAGAGTGGAGAAAGTCACAACAAATGTGCTAGGAATGTAACTTTTATGGGAAAAGGATCTACATACATGTGACAGATAACTAATGGATGAATAGCTACAAGCCCCAGTAGCCATGTCAAGAAAATACAGGTAATATATCTCATCCCTAGAAGTCAGGTTTTATTTAACAAGCAACATCTAGTAGCTGTCAAACTATTCAGAATCATAAAAAGACCCGCATCCTCTGCCACCCCAAGGTGAATACAAGCCTTATAGCACTGAGAATAATGTCACGGACTCATTCTGTGAGTGTTCAAGTTTTACCTTATGGTGGCCTTGTCAGTAAATTATCCAGCTTAAATGAAAAGAGTTTTTTTCAAACAAATTTATTCAGCATTTGATATGGTTTGGCTCTGTGTCCCCACCCAAATCTCATCTGAAATTGTAAACCCCATAATCCCCATATGTTGAGGGTGGGGCCTGGTGGAAGGTGATGGGATCATGGAGCAGCTTTGCCCATGCTGTTCTCATGACAGTGAGTTCTAACAAGTTCTGATGGTTTTATAAGTGTTTGACATTTCCTCCTACAGGCACTTCTGTCTCTCCTGCTGCCTTGTGAAGAAGATGCCTGCTTCCCCTTCTACCATGATTGTATAAGTTTCCTGAGGCTTCCTCAGCCATGCAGAACTGTGAGTCAATTAAACCTCTTTTCTTTATCAATTACCCAGTCTCAGGGAAGTTCTTTATAGCAGTGTGAAAATGGACTAATAGAGCATTTGATGCACTAAAGTCTTACCTCAGTGCATCATTCAATGGCCACCCATTTTGGTTCTATTATTTTGAGGGCCTGAATAGAACCAAAAAAGAAAAAAAAAGATTGGATTTTCCCTCTTTCTTCTCCTGACTGCTTAAAATGGGACATTGTTGTTTTCCTGCCTTTGCAGCTTCTTGTTCTCATGCCTTCAAACCTGGACTAAAATCTACACCATTGTTTCTCCAGTTGTCAGTCCCATAATCGATACCCCTGGCTTTTCTGGTTCTCTAACTTGCAGACAGCAGATCATATATGATTTGATCATACATACATGATCATACATAATAAGAGAGAATATTAAAACTTAGGCCACAAAACATCTTGTATTTATAGAAAAATAGCTTGTGCCAAGAGTAACATTTATGTGTAAAAGTTGTGTGTACAGCAGTATGTTTTCAAGATACCTATACATTGAATTGCTATGATTACCAAGTTTACCAGCTAAATGGAGTTGATCTACTATCACATTTGTGTACATTTAATTAAACAGCTGACAATATTGATTTTGTGGCCATTTTTGGAGGCAATTCTTCTTAGTTTTCTGTTACAGACATTTCCATTGGCCTTTGAGAAACTCCAAAGACCTCTGCAATATGCCTAGTGTACCTGATGCTTAAATAGGCCTTGGTATACAGACCTCTTCCAAGAAGCATGTTAGGAGAAAATTGAATGCAAAAGTGATAAACAAGAATACTGTTAAAATGCAAAGCTATAGAGGCTGTGCCCTTCTCTATTAATTTTCGTGGATACCAATGCATGAAAATAGTTTATTTCTTTCAAGAGAGAAAAGGTAAGCCATATTTCAAAGGCGCCAGTCAGTGCACAAAGAAAATTCAGAATATACAGAGTGTAGATCAGAAATTCCAGGGCTTTCCTGAGCCACTTATGTTCTATATCCTCAGAAGCTTGTTCATCATAATCTTTATAGGCAAACACTATTTTAGAAATATTTTTCTGCCTGGTAACTTTTGCAAATGATTAAGTATTAACTTTTCCAGTGAAGCCCATTGTTGATAAAAATAGGACAAGAACATACAAAAGTGGAGATGGCTTTAAAAGGAGGATGTAGTGGTTACCTCTGAGTGCTGATACTTAATAATTAATTTATTTTCCTTTTTTAAATTGGCTTTGTTCTCTAATGACTATATACATTATGTGAAATAAGAAAAATATTCAAAACTAGAGATGCTATTTAATGATATAAAACAACACATATCTAAGAATTCAGATGTTTTAAGAATTATAAGTGTGAGGTAAGCATTATAAAACAACGTTGCATAGTAATTTTTAACTTTAAACGTCACTTTCACAATTAAAACAAATCTTATCTACTTATGTATGGAACATAGAGCAGACATTACTTCCATGCTACATCTGAGGAAATTTAGTCACAAGGATTAACGTGCTATCTAAAGTTGCAAACTTGGTTAATTGGCAGGGTTGGTATAAAACCCATATCCTGACTCCTATTCCAGTATATATATATTTATGACAGAAATATTTCTGTTATCATAACCAGGCAGTCAAGAAAAAGTTAATTGGATGTCAGTCTGAATTTATCAAGGCCAACTGTTATCATATTCTAATGTCTTATATCCATAAAGTGACATTTGCTCTTCATTATCATATACTTTCTTCTCACCTCACGATACTTTTAAAAAGAGAAAAATAACATCTAAATGTAAAATGACAGAACATTTAATATATGTAGATTAACATTTAGTTGGGGTAGAATTCCCAAACCTATGGAACTGCGAAAGTTTCTGGCTCAATTACAGAACTTGTGGGTAGTAATTTGAAGGTTTATACTTTCAGTAAGATAAGTATCAAAATACAAATACCATTACTCAAGATTTGATTTCATCTCAGATTTTAAACTTTTTCAATGAATCTAAAACTTGATGACTAGAATGAGATTAGCTAATCTGTCTTGTTTAGAATGACTTTACAGTTTTTTAGGTTTCATCAAAACAAAGCAAAAAAATTGCAACTACTCTTTGTCAAACGTTGTCATTATTTCTACTTTCCTTTTTTCCCACCAGCTATATCCAGAGAGCAGTCTTAGTTTTTCTTCTGTATGCATGGTAGTGCATTGTATTGTTCTAATCAGCACAATTTTATAATAAGCGAGACAATTAGATATCCAGTCCTTCTTCAGCTCTCTTCTACATACTTCTATGAGTACTCTGGATTTTTTTTTTTAATTAACTTTGCATCAAACTTTACAAAATCTCCTATATTCTTAAATCCCTCTTTTCATTGAGCTAGAAAATTACTCTCATAATCAAATACAGTGGGATGGCTTAAAGTTTCAAAATCTACCTCCTTTAACACACATCTTTCTGAACCAAGGACATGATGTACTTACCGAAGCAGAATAGCTTAGCGATTAAGAATGTAAACTCTAGACTCAGAGAGATCTGGGTTCAAATTCCAACTGTGTCATTTACTAGCTATGTGACCTTGGTAGCCATTTACTCTGTATTGGGATTCCTATTTGAAAAAAGATGGGGATATCAACACTATCTTATATAGCTCTATCAGAATTAAATGAGATATTACAAAGTAACTTAGTTCATTTCCTGGTATGTGATAAATGCCTAATAAATTTTAGAGAGAATAGGCGTCATGTGTGAGGGCAGTTGTGTGTGTTGTAAAAATATAAAATAATGAACACTGTAACATTGTTTTATTTTAATATGAAAGCCTTCAGAAAAGTTGGACGTATTTCAAAGTTGTGTCCAAATCAAGTGACTTTCAAAAATGACATTCCTACCTTGTAATTTTTATTAATCTTTTCAATATTTCGTAGCATGGATTAGGACTTTTATGTAAACTCATTATATCATTATTTATGTTCAGTAATAGTTGACAATGGAAGGAATATTAAATTGTATCACATGGGAGCTTTCATGAGAAAAAGAATATTAGCTCATCACCATAAAACATCCAGCATAGTAAGATTTAAAGCATAATGCAAAAAAAAAAAAATCACTTGACCATTAAATAAAGACCAAACTTACAAAAAAAAACCCTGCCAGCTAGCTTTTTAAAAATTTTATCTTTACAGAAACACGTTTTATTTTACTATATAAGTGAGTTAAATATGCAGTGGCAGTATATCTTAATCACAGTTCCAATACAGAAAGGAACATAGAGGAATGTGTCACCTTTATTATTTATGCATGTTTCTATATGGCAAGCACTACCACATCAGTACCATGACTACTAATGGATTTACTGCAAATTAACCTTGACATCCATCAGATCGCTGAATGTATGAATGACTGAAATTTAAAGTGGTTTTCAGCAATCTCCACATTTAAGCTGTGCAGCAAGCCTCTATTACTCAGTCTAAATTCATTAACAAAGCTGGCTCTATCAGACACAAATTTAGCAATGTCAACATACTTTACACTCCAATAAATGTTTGTAAAAAAATATACATGGGCTCCCATATCTCTTGTTTAAACTGCCTGTGATGTTATAATAAGGGAATATTTTTAGATCTTACTGAACATGCTATTTACATATACGGCTCTCTCCCCTCCTGTTCTTTCTTGCCAACTGTCCCTTGCCTAAGTGTGCCCACTTCAGCCTCATGTCAATTCTGCACAGGCTAACATATTCCCTTACATAGATTGAACCTTTCTGAAAAAGAAAACCAATCAGCATGTACAGGTCTGCTCAATTATTGGTTGCTCTGGATCCTTGTTACAGGAACAATAATATAATTAACTTCGGAGTAGATTAGCTTCTAACTCATAACATAAATATACGAATAAAAGGTTACTTTTTGAAAGCCTATAATTCTTCAAATGTCATCTTGTAGCCAACACGAAACATTCAGGCAATTATGTTTCTATTAATAAATGTAACAGGAATATAACACTTCTTCAGTGAAAGTTTACAGTAAAAGCCAGGTAGTCAGATGAATATTAAAAGTAAAGCATTTATAAGTAAGGGGAACTTTTATTCTTCCTACAACCTTTTCCAGATGCTGTTGTTAATTTGAAATTTTCTGGAGAATTTCTACCTATATGGAGGAATTCTTTGGCTTAAGGTTCATAAAAAGCAAAAGCATGGAGAAGACCACATTTTATGCAAAAAGAGTTTTATATCAGGGCAATATTTCTAAACTGATGAAACAGAATCTTAACAATCACTAAAACAATAACAAGTAAACATACTTTATTTTCTTTCTGAATTATTGTAACTTCTTTGTAGAATCATAAGGAATTATTTCATGAAGCTGAGCACTGTAAGTTCCTAATACCAAAAATTTCATATAGGCATATTAAAAATTCAGAAAAAGTGAACATTATCTTAGGAGAAATTAATGGAATCAAGTAATGAGTTTCTATCTATAATATGTAACCATCTCTAGATTTAAAAATTAATTACAATAATTACTAATATTGAGAAGTAAGATACAGCCCTCAATGTTACATATGCATATAAGTGTGCAAAGACAAAGATGCTAGGAAAAGAAAAAGAAAATATGGACTACATATCATAAATTAAGACTTCTGGTGGCAGGGGCAGACAACAGAATTGGCAAATGTGTTATAACTAGCTAAAGAGATTGGAGAATTAGACAGATTTTTACTCACATCTTTCAGAAAGAGAATGGATATAAATGAAAGAAGGCAAGAAACATGGCATGTCACAGAAATGGTTTAGACACAGGTCCCATAGTCTCAATCAGGTGGAAACAAAAAATGTCCAGACGAATTTAGATAATTCCCAAATAATGAAAGGTTTATGGAAATAGTTAAGGATGATATTCAAGACAGCAACATAGGTCAACAGATACAAAGTTACACTTAGATAGGAAGAATCAGTTCTGGTGTTCTGTTGCACAGTAGGGTGACTATGGTTAATATTATTACATTGTAAATTTCAAAATAGCTAGGAGAGAGGATTTGAATGTTCTAACAACAAAGAAATGATAAATAGGTGATGAATATGCTAAACATACCGATTTGATTTTTATACAACATATGTATGTATTAAAACATCACTATGTGTGTACCATTATAACATGTCAATAAAAACTAAACACAATAAATAAATTTCAAAAAAGAGAACAATGGAAAGTTTGTCATATATAGCAAATTGTATGTTCTGTTGAAACTCTAGACTAAAGCATTTTTTAATTATTAAATTTTTATTAAATAAAATTAAATTGCTAAATTTTAAAAAATAGGTTGTTGACTACTTATTAAGACAAATGCAAACTAAGCAAGACAGGGAGACTCAAACTTGTGAGCACACTATTTTCTTGCATTGGAATTTCATCAAAGTGATACTGTCTAGGATCACTGTCCACACACTATTCCACCAACACAAATCATAAATTTAGTTCAAGTTAATCCAAAAGATTCTTGCAAATCAGACACTGTCATACCTCCGGTACCCATGAGGACTCATTAGGTGTTAACAATTAATGTTTTCCAAATTTTTAAGGGGATCAGAGGAGGGTGAACCAGCTAGACTCCATGGTAGACATGGGAAGTTTGACAGCAGAAGAGTATTCCTCTTCAATAAGCCAGCCCATATGAGATTAGGCTCTAGCACAGCCAAGATACCATTTAAAAAAACAATTGTGTGTGTTTACTCAACAAGAAATTTTAATCAAAATAAAACAATTGAGAAAATTAAATAACTAAAAGTTATTGTGATTCCAATGAGGTCAAGAATCATTTCTCTCAAATATAATTTCAATAGTAATTATGCACTTCAATAAAAAATGAATTTACCTCTACCTATTGGCCTAAAACTTTTCTCTAATAAAAATGTTTTTCTAATAAATGTTCTATATTTTCTATATTCTCTAATAAAAATGCTATTTCTTAGAAAGAATTATATATTCATAAATACATTTTATCACATTTTGATGTTTAGAAAAGGAGTATGGCACATGAAAATAAAGTATTCATTCTCCTAAAAACAAGTGTACACCACTCTAATAAGTGAAATAATTATTTAAAATGTAAATAGATCCATGGCTGACCTATCTTGTCAATATCTTAGACATTTATTCAGAAACACCACCAATAGCAGCAAAGACTGCACACTGGACAATCAAATAGGCACCATTCATATGGAATGAGATGTTAATGATGTTCATTGGTGTGGTGTAAAACTATGACTCTACATAATCAATGATCAATGATTGATAGAGATTGTGCTGATTTGAATAAGTTATTCTCTTTTTTTTCCTGACATTGTAAGGGCATTAACTAACTTAGAAAACATTTCGAAGCCTTCCTATCTCTTGGTTTGCTGATAAGTGCCAACTGTGTGAAAGGAGCTAAGAATGGATAGGATCTGTTCATTAACGGTAAATATCAGGGCAAAATAGCTTGTGTGAGATGTCAGACAAATGGCGGTGTTCTGTTACACAGTAGGGTTACTATGGTTAATATTATTGTATTGTAAATTTCAAAATGGCTAGAAGAGAGGATTTGAATTTTCTAACCATAAAGAAATGACAAATGTATGAGTATTTGTCAAATATTTGACAAATATATGGTATTCAACCATGTTACCATCTATTTTGGATTTGTAAACTGTTTTTTAAGAAGGTGATAATATTAAAAGCACTGATTAATGAAAACCTTAAAATTATCAGAAAAAAATGATAAGAAAAATCTATGTGTGTATATGTATTTTTTTTAGGTCAAAGTCATGTAAATAGTTGAATAGTTTGAAATAATGTTCAACTCAATGAACATTATTTTTAAAAATGTATGCAATAAGTGGGCCACTTAGTGGTATCTTTATAATATATTTTCTTTTAAAATCTACTTATTATTTTCCTGGCAAATGTGTCATTTAGAAGTATCCCCTCCAGGAAGAGTTGAGTTCAATAGTTTGAGCTGCCCCGTGAGACAAACTTGTTTTGAGATCAAATCCAAAGTCCTGGGAACTGCTTAAAGGGCTTTTGGTCCAGGTTACCTGGGTGAGTAGAAAAACAACTAAGTAGTAGACCTTTTGCCAATCAGATTAGAAAAAATTATGTAAAGACAGCAAAGTGATCTAGAGTTAAAAATAAAACAAAGCAAAGTAATCCCACAACCAATAATCCTAAGAACATCAAATGCTTATGTCTTCCCTTCTGAAACTAGGCTCCCTCCAGCAGTAGGTGAACTTTATTAAATAGTCTCTGGCAAGTAACTCAGTAATCAATTTGTATTAAAGCTATAGGCAGCAGGGATAGGAAGAAAAAGAATCCCATCATCAAGAACTTTAAGAAAAATCTTATTTTGAAGACCATAACTTAACTGTGTACATTCCCAGTAAACTCTTAAAATTATTAGCTGGTCAGTAGAAGTTGTAATTGCCTAGCAATGTCCTTCAACTAACTTATTTCAAAGGTTAATTGTGAAAATGGCTTTCATTAGGATTCAAGAGTTAAGAATTTTCTTTACTATAATTATAGCCTAAAAAATGTCCAGGTTAAAAAAAAAACTGACATAAACATAGACTTACTGCTGAAATACTCTTGGAGAAAAGTGAGTAAACTTTTCAATTTACAAATAACAAAACTGAGGCGCAGAGAAACCAAGTGTCTTCTCAATGTCAAACAGATGGGTGCCGGCTTGTACTTAATTCTATTCTTAGTGATTTTTTTTTTTCTATACAACAAAAAGCTAAGCTTGAATGACTAATTCTTATTTAGAAAAATAAATTATAATTCACAAATCAAGGTCTCATTTCAATCATTTTAGAGATTTTCTAACGATGCTTCCCTAGTCTGATTTGGGGAAAGTTTCTATAATGACACTTAACAGAAATGATTCACTCACATTCTGACATTTTTAGAGTCTATCCTGAATCTTTAAAAGGTGTGAGGTATCTGCAATGCTTTATTGTAAACATGCTGTCCAAGCAGCCATCCCAGCCTTTGGCTTATTCTGAAGCTTCTAAATTGTGGACCAAAGATGCAGAAGACAACTTTTCCTTATTGTCACCATAGTCACTTTTATTCTACACCAGAAAGGCTTTATGACTTTTTGTCAGTGACACTTCTTTTTGTCCTTAGCAATGGACTTAAATCCTTAATACAAAAGAGTAGGTATTTATTTTGAATTATTTGCATCGCATAGTTAAATAGAAGGGACCATGCAAACAATAAAATTTGCAATAATTTTAGGCCAAAACCAGAACCTTAACTTTTGTTTATTTCCTAATCTTAGTTCTACTCATTTATCTTCTTTCTGCCTATCTGCTATACTTAACTCATTCTTTACCTGACTAGGCCCTCATTAAAACCATTTACTAGTTATTTTGGACTGGAACAAAAGGGAATATTAGTTTTTGACTCAGAAACTATCTCAGACTAAGCTCTAACTTTATTACCTAGGCATTCACAAATGCAATACACATTCTCCTCTCAAAGTCACTTTTACGTCTGCTGGTTTAGGCTTCTCTGCTGCACCTTGATTTCTTTTGTCATGCTTCCTACATTCATTCCAGCGAAGGTTAATTCTCTCCTTTCAACATCCATGAACTTATTTTTAATTTTCGAACTATCATAATATATGAGAATTGTCTTTTATTGAAATTTCCATTTTGAAAAGTATGCATCCTGAAGAAAGGGATCTTGCTTTAATTCTAGGTATCCTTATAAAAAATTATGTGCTTTTATTCACCTACTAATTATTAATAATGACTTAATACACTCCTCAAGCTAAGTCAGGATCACTGATTCAATGATGAATACCATAAGACTCCTGATTCTGAAACAAGTATAGCAAGGATTTATTTATGTGATCCATCCCATGCCTACATCCATCAGCAAGATGGGGTATCTGCAGCTATATAAGAAATCGCAATGATTTCACCTAATACAACAATCTCAGATAAGGACACAGATTGCCTAAATTATCCTGATAAGAAAAACCATTGTCGACTTAGTTATACCTGGATAAGAAACAAGTATTATGAAGAGTCATGGGACTCCTCAACCTGGTAATGGTGATCACATGAAAAGGAGCACCAGATCTCACAGTTCGCTTGAATAACATAGCCCAAAATTCTGCATATTTTACAGGGAAAAGCTGGATATGCCTTGCTAGTCCTCAGGCTTTAATGATTTATTAATACTCAGAGAAATCTGGCAGACAGCACATTAACCAGGTGATCAAAGCTACCATCACCAGTAATGAGACATATCAAATTCAGGTTCTCCAAATATGGCACACTGAGAAGGACACTGCAACATTCTGTGCTAGTTTTGGCAAAAATTCAGTCTCAGTTTTAGTTTTCCAAAAATGCATAGTCTCAATCTAATCATAAGAAAACATCTAACAAGCCCAAACTGAAGGACATTCTAGAAAATAACTGGCAGCACTCATCAAGAATCGCGGGCAGGAAACAGAGAAAGACTGAGGAACTGTCCTACATTAGAGAAAGCTAAGAAGATATGACAACTTGATGAAATGCAAGATCCTGGCTTTGATAGTGGACCACAGAAAAGGGCACTAGTGGGACAACTGGCAAGGTTTGATTAAGGTCTGACTCTTACTTAATAATACCACATTTATGTTAATTTCCTGGTTTTAATCACTGTATTCTGGATATATGAGATGTTAACATTTGTGGGAGCTAACTGAAGACACAAGAAGACTCTTAATTTTTTATAACTTTTTTGTAAATCTAAAATTTCAAAATAACTTTTAAAGATTAAATATGTTAGTCATGAAGAGCAATTTAGAATCTCTCTCTCTTTTCTTTTATTGAGACAGAGTCTCATTCTGTCACCTAGGCTGGAGTTCAGTGGCTCAAACATAGCTGATTTGCAGCCTCAAACACCTGGGCTCAAGCAATCCTCCCATCTCAGCCTCCGGAGTAGCTGGGGCTTCAGGCACATGGCCACCATGCTTGGCGAATTTTTTAATATTTTCTTAGAGATAAGATCTCACTAGGTTTCCCAGGTTGGTTTCAAACTTCTGGCCTCCATAGATCTTTCTGCCGTGGCCTCCTGAAGTGTTGGGATTGTGAGTGTGAGCTATAGTGTACAATTTAGAATCTTGAATAAGATTCTTGGCCATGGGAATTCATGCAAGAGAGGTAGCTTGAGAAACACCTAGCTGTTGAAATGAACTAGAGTTTGAGATTTTGTTTGGCTATAAAAACAGGAGCGCATTTGGAGGTGGGGAGAAGACATTTAACTTTTGTTCTACCTAATAAATTTGCTTAATGCAGAGCTCTTTGTAAATAAATCACTATTAAGTCTTTAAACTGAACACATTCTAAAAATTCAAGTTAAAATAGAAATTGCCTAAGTAGAGTAGTCAAATCTGGGATCAGTTCACCCAAAAAGACAGGTAACTTATTCATTCGTTTAATTCTTTTATCAGAATATGTCAATGTAAATATCATTGAAATTCTTATGAAATGTTTTCCAGTCTTAAAACCATGTAGATACATAGTCTTAAGTCAGAATACATTTTTCCTGTCTTGTAATTAGAACTTCACATTAGTGTGAGCTAATTCCTTCCATAAGTTTGGAATCTAAGAGGGAAACTAGTGTAAACAAGTACTTGTATGTGTAGAAATTGGCATACTTTTTGGGCTGGGTATGGTGGCTCACACCTGTAATCCCAGCACTTTTGGAGGCCAAGGCAGAAGGATTCCTTGACGCCAGGAGTTTGAGACTAGCCTGGGCAACATAGCAAGACCCTGTCTCTACAAACATTTTTTTTTTTTTTTTTTAATTAGCTGGGTGTGGTGGCACACATCTGTAGTCCTAGCTACTTGGGAGGCTGAGGTTGGAGGATCACTTGAGCCCAGGAGTTTAAGACTGCAGTGAGTTGTGATCACATCACTGCATTCCACCGTGGGCAACAAAGTGAGACCCTTTCTTAAAAAAAAAAAAAAAAAAAAAAAAAAAAGAATGAAATATTGTGGTTATGATGAAAAAGATGATTCAAAAGGCAGGGGATGATGGTAATTATGGAGGAAGGACTCATATCTCTTCTAATAAAACAAGACAAAAAATCCTATGATAGATCATTTTTAGAAGTTTCTTGAAAGTTTAAAAGCCAGATAGCTTAGAGAGGTGGCAGGGAAAAACTCTAACTCAAATTAATGAGTGGGGCATTTTGACACAAACAAACAAATCAACAAAAAACAATGCGGAGACAACAGCAGAAATATATTGCTAGAGACAGAATACAAAGGCAATAAAATAGTATAATTTAAGAATAAAAACATCTGTATACTCAATAAATACTAATTAAGCATTTACTATGTATAGAGCATCAAGCTAGATCCTGGTGATAATAAAAAGGTGTGACATAGCTCTGAAATCCAGCTTTTTCCCAACTATCATGACCCATCCAAACACATGTCATTTCTTTCCTTTTTTTTTTTTTTCTTTTTTTTTGAGATGGCGTCACACTCTGTTGTCAAGGCTGGAGTGCAATGGTGTGATCTCGGCTCACTGTAAACTCTGCCTCCCGGGTTCAAGCAATTCTCCTGCCTCAGCCTCCCAAGTAGCTGGGATCACAGATGCACACCACTATGGCTGTCAAATTTTTATATTTTTAGTAGAGATGGGGTTTCTCCATGTTGGCCAGGCTTGTCTCAAACTCCTGATCTCAGGTGATCTACCCGTCTTGGCCTCCCGAAGTGTTGGGATTACAGACGTGAGCCACCGTGCCTGGCCCAGATTTCATTTTTGAATTTCTCTTTCATATTTCCATTCTTAATACTATGGGCTCCAAATTAAAAATAAATAAATAAATATATATATATATATATAAAAATACGTTTTCTAATAAATACTTTACTGACTGACTTGCTTGATTGACCTGCTACCTTCTTGCCTCTTAATTTAAATCTATTTTACAAATTAACATCAGTTTATTTTTTGAAATAGTATTGCTAATTGCTTCTCTATTCAAAGACCTTCAGTGATTAATTGACTGTCTCCCAAATTAAGAATTTATGGTAACTTGGACTACCTTATATACAAAACAACCCTGTACTTCAAGCAAACTGGAGAATTCACTTGTCTCCCAAATACTCCCAAATTATTTTCATAGAAGATAAAATTTTACATGGTTGTGAAAAGATAAGAGCAAATTTTGTTGGCAGGATTTTGATGAGGAAAGGCAAAAAGGCACAAAATAGTTTTCAGGAGTAGGGTGTAGATCCACTTATATAAATGGAAAGTCACTTTTTAATATTTTTTTTTAGTGGAAGCTGATGCATTTTTAAATACCACTATGTCTTATCTCTTTGTCTCTTGAATTAAATCTCCAGATAAATACAGAGCAAAAATCACATAGTAGAAATTAGGACTATTCAAGGTCAGTATTAAAAAGAGATTAGATAAGTTCTAGTATCTTAGTTTATTAAAAATTCTATGAAATGCAAATTTCCTTTAACAAGGAGTCACATAAATTCACAAGTGTAGAAACGTAATATTAATGTCATAAGAAAGACTGCATTTAATAAGTGTCTTGGTGATATTTTGCTATTTATCATAAATTGTGTCATTCTATCTTTATCAGAAATAAAACCGTTTCTCATTTTTTTTAAATTTAAATTTAAGTTCCAGGATACATGTGCAGTACATGCAGGTTTGTTACATAGGTAAATGTGTGCCGGGGTGGTTTGCTGCACCTATTAGCCCATCACCTAGGTATTGAGCCCCACAGGTGTCAGCATTTATCCTGATGCTCTCTCTCCCCCTGGCTCCCTGACAGGCACCACTGTGGTGAGCTCCCCTTCCTGTGTCCATGTGTTCTCACTGTTCAGCTCCCACTTATAAGTGAGAACGTGCAGTGTTTGGTTTTCTGTTCCTGCATTAGTTTGCTGAGGATAATGGCTTCCAGCTCCATCCATGTCCCTGCAAAGGACACGATCTCAGTCCTTTTTATGGCTACGTAGTATTCCACAGTGTAATGTACCACATTTTCTTTATCCGGTCTATCATCGATGGGCATTTGGGGTGGTTCCATGTCTTTGCTGTTGTGAATAGTGCTGCAATTAACATAAGTGTACATGTATCTTTATAATAGAATGATTTATTGTTCTTTGGGTATATACCCAGGAGTTGGATTGCTGGGTCAAATGGTATTTCTGGTTCTAGGTCTTTGAGGAATTGCCACACTGGTTGAACTAATTTACATTCCCACCAACAGTGTAAAAGCATTCCTCTTTCTCCACAGCCTGGCCAGCATCTGCTGTTTCTTGACTCTTTAATAATCACCATTCTGACTGCTGTGAGATAGTATATGATTGTAGTTTTGATTCACATTTCTCTAATGATCAGTGATGCTGAACTTTTTTTCATATGTTTGTTGGCCGCATAAATGTTTTCTTTTGACAAATGTCTGTTCATGTCCTTTGTCCAGTTTTTAATGTTTCTTGTTTGTTTGTTTTTGTAAATTTGTCCAGGCTCCTTGTAGATTCTGGATATTAGACCTTTCTCAGATGCATAGATTGCAAAAGTTTTCTCCTACTCTGCAGGTTGTCTGTTCACTCTGATGATAGTTTCTTTTACTGTGCAGAAGCTCTTTAGTTTAATTAGATCCCATTTGTCAATGTTTGCTATTGTTGCCATTTCTTTTTATGTTTTTGTCATGAAATCTACCTATGCCTATGTCCTGAATGGTATTGCTCAGATTTTCTTCTAGGGTTTTTCTATTTTAGGGTTTACATTTTAGTCTTTTTTTTTTTTAACTTTTTAAAAATTTTATATTTTAAATACATTTTGTTTTTTTTTTTTTGAGACAGAGTCTCCCTCTATTGCCCAGGCTGGAGCGCAGTTGCGCGATCTTGGCTCACTGCAACCTCCGTCTCCTGGGTTCAAGTGATTCTCCTGCCTCAGCCTCCCAAGAAACTGGGAATATAGGCATGTGCCACCACACTCAGCTACTTTTTGTATTTTTAGTAGAGACAGAGTTTTGCCATGTTAGCCAGGCTGGTCTCAAACTCCTGACCTCAGGTGACCCACCCACCTCTGCCTCCCAAAGTGCTGAGATTACAGGTGTGAGCCACTGCATCCAGCCCATTTATATCTTTAATCCATCTTGAGTTAATTTTTGTATAAGGTGTAAGGAAGGGGTCCAGTTTTGATTTTCTGTATATGGCCAGCCAGTTTTCCCAACACCATTTATTAATTAGGGAATCCTTTCCCCATTGCTTCTTTTTGTCAGGTTTGTCGAAGATCAGATGGTTGTAGATGTGCGGTCTTATTTCTGAGATCTCTATACTGTTCCATTAGTCTATGTGTCTGTGTGTACCATGCTGTTTGGTTACTGTAGCCTTGTAGTATAGTTTAAAGTCAGGTAACGTGATGCCTCCAGCTTTATTCTTTTTGTTTAGGATTGTCTTAGCTATACAGATTCTTTTTTGGTTCCATATGAATTTTAAAATAGTTTTTTTCTAATTCTGTAAAGAATGTCCATGGTAGTTTAATGGGAATAGTATTTAATTTATAAATTGCTTTGGGCAGTATGGCCATTTTCATGATATTGATTCTTCCTATCCATGAGCATGGAATGCTTTTCATTTGTTTGTGTCCTTTCTTGTTTCCTTGAGCAATGGTTTGCAGTTCCCCTTGAAGAGGTCCTTCACTTCCCTTGTTAGCTGTATTCCTAGGTATTTTATTGTTTTTGTAGTAATTGTGAATGAGAGTTCATTCATGATTTGGCTCTCTCCTTGTCTTTTGGTGGTGTATAGGAATGCTTGTGATTTCTGCACATTGATTTTGTATCTTGAGACTTTGCTGAAGTTGTTTATCAGCTTAAGAAGATTTTGGGCTGAGACACGGGGGTTTTCTAAATATAGGATCATGTCGTCTGCAAACAGAGAGTTTGAATTCCTTTCTTCCTATCTAAATATCCCTTATTTCTTTCTCTTGCTTGATTGCACTGACCAGAAATTCCAATACAATGTTGAATAGAAGTGGTGAGAGAGGGCATCTTTGTCTTGTGTCAGTTTTCAAGAAGAATGCTTCCAGCTTTTGCCCATTCTGTATAAGATTTGCTGTGCATTTATCATAAATGGCTCTTATGATTTTGAGATATGTTACATTAACACCTAGTTTATTGAGAGTTTTTAACATAAAGGGATGCTGAATTTTACCAAAAGCTTTTTCTGTGTCTATTGAGATAATCATACGGTTTTTGTCTTTAGTTCTGTTTATGTGATGAATTACATTTATTGATTTGTGTATGTTGATTTCACCTTGCATCCCAGGGATGAAGCCGACTTGATCCTGGTGGATAAGCTTCTTCATGTGCTGCTGGCTTTGGTTTGCCAGTATTTTATCGAGGATTTTTGCATCAATGTTCATCCGGGATATTGGCCTGAAGTTTTCTTTTTTTTTGTTGTATCTCTGGTAGGTTTTGATGTCAGGATAATGCTGGCCCCATAAAATGAGTTAGGGAGAAGTCCCTCCTTTTCAATTCTTTGGAATCATTTCAGAAGAAATGGTACCAGCTCCTCTTTGTACTTCTAGGAGAATTCAGCTGTAAATCCATCTGGTCCTGGGCTTCTTTTGGTTGGTAGGCTATTTACTACTGCCTCAATTTCAGAACCTGTTTTTGGTCTATTTGGGAATTCAACTTCTTCCTGGCTTAGTCTTGGGAGGGTGTATGTGTCCAGGAATTTATCCACATTCTCTAGATTTTCTAGTTTATTTGCATAGAGGTGTTTATAGTATACTCTGATGGTTGTTTGTATTTCTGTGGGGTCAGTGATGATATCCCCTTTATGATTTTTTGTTGTGTCAATTTGATTCTTCTCTCTTTTCTTTATTAGTCTAGCTATCAGTCTATCTGTCTTATTAATTGTTTTCAAAAGACCAGCTCCTGGATTCATAGACTTTTTGGAGAGTTTTTCGTGTCTTTAGCTCCTTCAGGTCTGCTTTGATCTTGGTTATTTCTTGTCTTCTGCTACCTTTTGGGTTTGTTGGCTCTTGGTTCTTTAGTTCTTCTAGTTGTGATGTTAGGGTGTCGATTTGAGATCTTCCTAGCATTTTTATATGAGTATTTAGTGCTCTAAATTTCTCTCTTAACAATGCTTTAGCTGCATCCCAAAGATTCTGGTACATTGTCTCTTTGTTCATTTCTTAATTTTTTAAGTGGTGGTTTATGCTTAGTAGAAACAGTAACAGCAAAAGAAAAAAATGTATAACTTTGGTTTATTTGTTTACTCATTCCTTATCTCAAGCCTTCTCCAACATCCTCTATGAAGACGGCAGTAAGAGTAAAGTTCAGCCATTTCTGTGATTTGTCTATCCACATTTTTTTTTGAGACACTGTCATGCTCTGTTGCTCTGTCACCCATGCTTGAAAGCAGTGGTGTTATCATGGCTCACTGCAGGCTTGACCTCCTGAACTCAAGAGATCCTCCCAACTCAGCCCCCCAGATAGCTGGGTCTACAGGCGCACACTACCACACTTGGCTAATTTTTGTATTTTTTTGTTGAGATGTGGTTTTGCCATGTTACCTAGGCTAGACTTAAATTCCTGGGCTCAAGTGATCCACCCACCTTGGCCTAGGAAAGTGCTGGGATTACAGGCATAAGTCACCATTCCTGGCTTATCCACATATGTTTATAATAACAGTTATAAAAAACAAACAAACAAACAAAAACTGGAAAGTTAGGCCACTGACATTGACAAGCAATTGTGGGTATCTGTAAGATTTATAACTCGACGATACAAGTTTTTTAACCCATGAAGTTCTTTGGCCAATTAAATTTAACAAAGGAAATGGATTTTCAAGTGAAAAAGAAAAGAAAGAGGTTCTCTATGGAGATCTTTACATTTTACCACCCATGTGAAGACTATAACTTTTGAAGTTGAAATGATTGAAACATTAGAGCATGGATTAAAGTACCAAATCAGACCTGGGGCAGGTAAGTGTCAAATCTTTTTTCTTTTGTATTTGGTTCACAAAATTCTATCTTCCTAGACTAAAATTACAAGGTGGTTCCAATTTGCACATCAGATCCTTGAAGACTCAGGTCCCCAATCTCAAAATAACCTCACATTTGAAACATATGTCCTTAAGCTCTGAGGGGAAAAGGTGGAGAAAAACCTGTAAAACAGAAAGAATAGAACACTCAGGGATGAAGTAGGCTTCCAACTTAAAAATTTCCAGATCTAGGGTCATTTTAAAAATTTTAATTCATTTTAAATGGGTTATTGTATTCAAATAAAGTTTGCATGCCATCTGTTTTCAAAGTCACTTAAATTAAGTTTTATGACTCATGAGAAAGAGAGGCCATTTTTAACACATTATAGTCTGCTTATTACTATCAATCACTAATTAAAATTAATTATTAAGAGTGATTCCTTTTGCTCTAAAATCTTCTAGATCATTTATCAAAGAATGGCATGACTTTCTCTTCCTTCCTTGGAATACTGAAGTCATAGTCATATGACTTTTGGGTAGATGCTACTGAAATGATGATTTTAGTCAGATGTTTAACAGTAATGCTGTCTAAAAGCTACATTTAACCAAGAGAGCAGTATTTTTGAAACAGCAGGCAGTATAAAACTGCTTTGTGAATATTAACATATTCTAGCAAATTAGTTTGCACTCATTATCATAAGCAATTGCTTACTGTTTAGATGCAGCTCGTATTAAATTGGCAAGCAATTTGCAAGAATTAAAACACAACATGGAGAGCTTTCTGAAAACTCAGCAATATCCTGGGAGAAATGATGCTACTAGGTTCACAGACCATGTACCAAACGTTTTTACCCATTAAACATATTTAGCATTAGAATAATAGTTGGTTGGCTACACAGGTTTTTAATGGAAGATCATTGTGTAACCACTGTTTGGACACCATCAATAGCATTTTATATATCGGACATTTAAAGACTTTGTTTTAAAAAGCCTGAGGAGAAAGTAGGAAGGCTTTGTATTCTAAAAATGAACTAGCTATCAATTTGCCTAAATTTTGGTACTTCAATAACCCATTGCATTGTCTTGAGTTACTTTGTGCTACCCAATTTGTCCCTTTCACAAAGTTTCTGTTGTCTTGATCATTCTTTCCATTTATTCCTGGGGTGGATTCTGCTGATGTTTACCCATATCCACTTTACTTTCTTTAATAACAGAACTCTTGAGTGTCAGCTGAGCAGACAGATATCTGCATAGAGCCTACATTTCCCATTCTCTTTTACAGCTCGAAGGGGCTATTGACTAAGTTCTGGGCAATGACAGATGAGCAAAAATGATGTGTATTTATTCTAGTTCAGATCCTGAAGTGTGTCTGCATATTCTCCTGCCCATTTCCCTCCTTCTTGCCTAGTGATGACAAAATTGAATCAGCTGCTTTAGACTTAGAGATGGAAGCCAAAATTGAGAATGGTACAATCCCATCCTAGGACGACTGAACTGTGGCTATTATGTGAGAAAAAAGAATCTTACATTGTGTCGAGAGATGAGTATTTCTGGGTCTCATACTGACAGCAAAGCGTGTTTATACAGCCTTTGAAAAAAATGACCTAACATTTCCATGTATTTTTTCATCCTCATGAGGCAAGTAAATTTGATAGAGAAGCTATTATTATCTCCATTTTATGAATTTAAAAGAGATTAATATTCAAAGAGCTAAAATTATTTGTCCATGGTCACAAAGTAATGTAAAACTTTTACTATCAAAACCTTACACAGAAGGCTACTGATTATCTATTATCTTTTCAATAGTAAACTGATGTTACCTACCCTGAGTAATTCATGGGAGGTCACATGTTTTTATGGATTTCCCCATTTTGCAATTCTTTGCTCCTTATAAAAACAAAATTTGAAAACGGTAAAGGATATTGCCTGTGATATGAAACAAAGTGAAAATAACTGACCCACACAAGCCCCTCAGCTTGAATAGAGAGCATTTACTTTAGAAAACTTTTAAATACTTTCTCCACCTTTTGAGATTTAAATCTTCTCCCAGCTTCTTGCCAGATTTACAACTTGAAAATGTCTTTCTCAAGGGCCTAGAAGTCATCTATTTGAAATGTAATCATCAAGGAAGATAGTGCTCTGTCTCCCAGTATCTGAAAGAGTAAGAGCCTAACCTCTGGAAGTGCCAATTAGTAATTTTTTCTGTACTATACATATAATAAAGGACTAATTAATGGGAAGTGGGTAACAAAGAAAAGCATAATGCATTAAAATCTGTACATCAGCAAAGAAGGATAATTTAAAGAGTATCGTTGAAGTGCTACAGAGTACTGAGAAAAGAGACTATCCAAAAACAAATCTAGTAGCTAGTTTTATGGTTTTTCAAATGATAAATTTAAAATATAAAACAAAAAATTTAAATTTTTTGTTGATAAAGTATCTGCACAATTTTTTTTGGTTTCCCAGTGCATATAAAGGTTGTTTATACTATACTGTAGTCTATTTAAGTATGCAACAGCATTATGTCTGAAACAATGTATATATCTTAATTAAAAAATACTTTATTGCTAAATCATCTGAGCCTTTAGCAAGCTGTAATATTTTTGATGGTGGAGGGTCTTGCTTCATTGTTGTTGAGTGCTTACTGATTAGGGTGGTGGGTGCTGAAGGTTGAGGTGGCTGTGACAATTTCTTAAAATAAGACAACAATGCAGTTTGCTACATCAAATGACTCTGCACAAAAGTTTTCTCCATAGCATGCAATGCTGTTTGATAGCATTTTAACCACAATAGACATCTTTCAAAATTTGAGTCCATCCTCTCAAACCCTGCCGCTGCTTTTTCAACTAAGTTTATGTAATATTCTACATCTATTGTTGTCATTTCAACAATGTTCATAGCATCTTCTTTAGGAGTACATTTCATCTCATGAAACCACATTTTTCATTCATCCATAAGAAGCAACTTCTCATTTGTTCAAGTTTTACCATGAGATTGCAGCAATTCAGTCACATCTCCAGGCTCCACTCCTAGTTCTAGTTCTCTTGCTATTTCTACCACATCTGTAGTTACTTCCTCCACTGAAGTCTTGAGCCTGTCAAAGTCATCTATAATGGTTGAAATCAATTTCTTCCAAATTCCTATTATCCCTGATATTTTTACCGTCTTCCCTGAGTCACAGATGTCCTTAATGCATCTAGAATGGTAAATCCTTTCCAGAAGATTTTCAATGTACTTTGTCTAGATCCATCATAGGAATCACTATCTATGGCAGTTATAACTTTATAAAATGTATTTCTTAAATAAGGATTGAAAGTTGAAATTACTCCTTCCTTGGGTTATAGAATAGAAGTGTTATCAAGGATAAAATTATATTAATCCTCATGTATATCTCCATCATTGAGTGACAGGTACATTGTCAATGAGCAGTAATAATTTGAAAAGAGTCTCTATTTCTAAGAAGTAGGTCTCAATATTGGGCTCAAAATGTTCAGTAAATCATGCTGTAAACAGCATGTTGTTCACTCTTTGCTGTTTCATTTATAGAGCACAGGCAAAGCACATTTAGCATAATTATTAAGGACCCTAGGATTTTTAGAATGGTTAATAAGCGTTGGCTTCAACTTAAATTCACCAGCTGCATTAGCCCCTAAAAGAGAGTCAGACTGTCTTTTGCAACTCTGAAAACAGGTATTGAGTTTTCTCCTCTTTAGCTGTGAAAGAAGATACCTACATGGCATCTTCTTCAAAAACTATATAAGGCTGTTTTGTCTACGCTGAAAATCTATTTAGTATAGTCAACTTTATCAAATCTTAGCTAATTTTTTTTGATAACTTGCTGCAGCTTCTACATCAGCACTGTTGCTATACCTGACCTGGAAGGGGAGTAAAAGATACGGCATTCACTCAGACAGGAAACATCAGAGAAGAAACATGATGCTTAAGTAATATAAGGGGTTTGTTTTGTTAGAATTCAGCTACCTTCCTCCAGGTAAGAATACCACATCATCTCTACATTCCTACTTAGCATACTGAAGTGCACATGGAAGACTTTTTTTTTAGTATGCTGCTAATTAATCAAGTATATAATTAAGAAGAGATCTTCAAACGAAAACTCTGCCCTCTTTTGTAGATTTTTGCCAAACTCAAATTTATAAACACGATTAACTCCTCATCTCTTTTAAAATATTCTCCAAATGTAATATTTAGTTTTTAATAATACCTTTCCATGAAACACACATGAATTGGCTTTGTTTATCTGAATATTTGCAGTGTTCCCCTTTTTTCCAAAAATGTTAAGAAATCATTTTATGAAACAGGTTTCACTATACTATATTGTCCCAGGATGTCGTTTGCATGTTTGCTATTTGGTTTTCTAAATAAATTTATCAGCACAAGTTATTATACTTAGTTGATCTGCTTCCTCTACTCATCAAGGTGGTTTATCATTTGTGGTGCACAGGTGAGCAACAGGATCAAGTGTAATGCGGGCTTAGGTTCAAATCCCTGCATGTATAGATGAAATTGGGTTATCTGCACTTCTTGTACCTTTCAATAGTGGGAGGAGAGAAGGAAGTCCATCACTACTGGAAAGTATGCTCTGTACTCTGTCAACTCTGTTGATCATCAGCGCAAAATATTTTAAAGCATTTCCCTAACAAACAAGTCTAGTTAGATAATCTGTATCATAACCATTACTTTTATCGATGAGACCCCTCTGTCTCTTAGAACATAGTGGTCATGGGTACTGGTAGCCCATATGATGCCTTCAGGAAAATAGAAAAAAAGCAAATCTCCAAAACCCTCTACTTCTGCCTATTGAAAATTTTCATGATTTTTGTCAGAACAAGACATTTGCTTGATATTTCCTAGAAAATTGTCATATTAAATATGCAACTCCATTATGAAAACAGTATAAATGGTGCCACCTTAACAAGTGTACAACTTGCATAAACATCCATGGCATCCTTTTAGTAAGATGTAGGAAATGATTAGGTTTTGGTTTCGGACAGAGACTCAACACATTTGGACCCTGTTGTTCTGTTGGAATACAACCATACTCCTCAGTGGCAGAAAATGCAAGAGACACACAAAAGAACCATAATTCCTATTCAATCACTGTCTTTTATGCAAAGCAAACACCGATGACAAAGAAGTTCAAGCTTTTTTTTTTTTTTTTTTGGAAAGAAGCCATCTTACAGAGTTGAAATAAGATTAGTCACAGACCTAACCTGTAGAAATGAAATTTCTGAAAAGGACGACAGTATCAGAGCAGTGTTAATCCAAAATGTATGAAGAACTAAACCAGAGCAGCTTAAGCCATATATTTGAAGCACAGATTTCAGCAAGACAAAACTGTGACTTGAAAAACGAGACAGTCAAAATCCTCAGGAGATCAGTCTCTTCTCCCGTTCTTCTATGGCTCCTCCAAAGTACAGATTCAATTTTGAGGCAGGTTAAATTGGCGGCTGAAGTGGGAATATATGGCTAATGAATTTTGTACAGTCTTCCTTCTTTTCAATTGAAAAAGAAAAGAGAAAAAAAATCCCTCAAAAAGATTTCATGGGTTTTACTGAGTCTTTCCAACATTTCCCCCCAGATTGATTTCAGATCATGTAGAGATAACCAGACTGCTAATTAAACTATTAACTCTTTCTTCTAAATTGCAAATCTTTGAGCATTTATACCGCAGAACCACCGCACTGACTCTGAAGCCCCGCGGAATATAGACTTTCCATAGATTGGGAGGGAAGTAACATACACATTACCCTAGGCCAAATTTGACCCTGCAAATGAAGTCATAGGCACTAACTCTCAAAATATTTAATGATTTTTCCCAGACTTTGCTTAACAAGTGTATATAACAAGGAAAGCCTCTAAGGTAAGCTCAGAGAGATTCATTTTCTCCTGGAGTTAAATTGAAAGGTGACACAATGAAAGCTCTGTTATGATTCTTTTGAAAGCAGCAAGATTATGTTCTCAGCCGATGTAATGTGTAGTTGACACAGAATAAAGTGTTGGCCAAAACAGAGGAAATGTGCTGAAGTCCAAAGCTTCCATAGACTTAAGTCACAAGACAGAAATATACTTATGGAACTCTAATGCCCTAGGTTATTGTATAAAAGTGATGTGTGTATTAAATTTTTCAACAAACCAACCAAAACAGTGTAGCAAATTCAGCTCCAAAATAGATTCCTTTAATTTTGAAAGATATGTTAACAATATAGAAATATGTAAAAAATACTATTTCTTTTACATACAGTGAATTCTTTACCCCTTCCATCACATCAGTGTCTACACTCTAAATTCATTAATAAATTCTCCTTGTCCTATGTGAAAATGAGTAAAAAATAAGATTACAAATATGGAAGTTCTCAACCTTGAATCTGGAAACTATAGATCTAGTCCTAATTCCTTGCTTTGTGACTTTTCCAAAGTTATTGAAACTATTCAATAATCCTCATTGTCTTCTTCTGAAAATAAAGGAGTTTTTCCAGGTAATTTATATGGGCATTTCCAGCTCTGTTCTGAGTTTAAAATGTCAATCCACCAAAGCTGGCGTTAACTTTGAACTTGATTCCAGAGTACACTGAGAATGAAGTAGAAAGTTAAATTTACCAGTGAGGCAATGCAGCAGACAACATGCAATAACTTCTTTGGTTTATATTTATTTCATTCTTATTTGACTTTCAACAAAATTGCACAGAATGTTTTCTGTATTTTATGGCTGTGATACAACATAGTAGAGGACATTTTATTTTGCCTAGCAATTCTTTCTATGATTATAAAAAATTAAGATACAAATAGAGAAGAATTGAATAGTGTATTGGATAAGCATTGCTAGCAGTTAACTTTTTAATTTTCTAAAATCATATGCCCTACATGGCTGTTCTAGCAACTCCACCCAAAATCAATATAATGCAAAATCATAGAAATAGCAGTCTAAAACCAGCTCCAGTTTTATTAAAACCTAGTTATGTAATTACTGAGGTCTTCTCTTTTTAAATCTATAATTACTACTGTTATACTAAAAAGTTTGGGTTAAATGTTATTAAGCAAAACCACCCTGGCTGATTTGTTTTGTGAATACACGTTAAGATAATTCCTACTTAGAAGAACAGAATCATTCCAAGCTGAAATTCTTATGAGCCTTAGTAGGTTCTATTGTCATAAATATGACTCAGATCCAGAAAGGGATTCATTACCCTATTCTAGCAGTCAATTTCAGTTGTGAAAATATAAGGAAAAGCCAAAGCATATTCTCTACAGATGTAGCTGCAGTGGTGTCATTTTCCTCCATGCTTCTCGTTGAGAAAAAACAGGCATCGTCTCAGTGGTCCACAGATTATTAATTCCCATTGTAAAATAATCCTGCCTATGTTCACCAAAATTACAGCCACTTCTTCTTTTGCATGTGTTCTTATGTGCTGGAGTTTTTGGCATAGAATTTAAAGTCCTTCATAGATACCCAGTTAAATAATCATAGTACTCATTCCCTGGTAGATTAATACCTTTGAAAAGCCCTTAGGCCTTTCACATCATGGAAAAGAAGATCATGTTTTCTTCTGAGTTACATGACAGTACTCCACACACTGGCTGAATTTCGTCTATCATCTCAGTTTTTCTTTAAAGCACTAATTGGTGTCTACATGGCAAGCTGATGATCATTTTTACCAAGAAGAAAACACACACACACACACACATACACACACACCCACACACACATACACAAACAGCAAATGACCTGCTCAAAGTCATAAAGTTGGTGAGCAGGAGGAATACTTAGGTGTCCCTTCTGTTATTTATTCCTCAGATTTGAAAGTTCTGCCCTTCATATAACTGTCCCATATTAAAGCAGCAGAACCAACATACTTACTCTAAGGTGGCACTGTGTGTACTCTCAACAAATGTTAATTAAATGGACTTAGGGCAATCTCCCCTCTCACCTGTTTGAGAGTTCCAAATGACACAAATATTATTTTTATATAGGTAACCATTAGGTCTTCAAACACATATGACAATTCTGATTGGGATCATTCATATGTTGTACAAAACAAATAGGCTTAATTACAGTTGGTCATTAAATAATATTTGTCTATTGCAGAAATTGTAGAAAGTACAAAATTAAAAACAGAGACTTAAAACAGGTGAGAAAATTTTTAAGTGATTTGGCCACTGAAAGTGAAGGAAAAGAAATAAAGAGAAGAATAAAAACAATAAGAACAGTAACATTGGTCCAAGAAATCAGAGTATACATTCTTTTAGAGGTCTCCAAGCTGTCAGTGCCTCTCATCTTAACACCTAGTTCAATAATGCGCCTGTTTAGAGGGTGGCAGCTACATTCAAAGGAGTCAACATAACTTTGTATCACTCTATTGATTGGCTATTTGGCTTGGGACCAGCACAGACCAGAATTGGTCTAGAGGTTGCTCTCTTGGTTTGGAGATCATTTAGAAAGTGACATCGTGTGAAATCAATGGCCTGTTACTGCTTTCATCATTCTCAAGTTCAGTATCATAAGGGTCCTTAAGATTTAATGAACCTAGTCTGTTGAGTGAAGCTTTCAACCTGCTATATTTCTTCTAACATACCAAAATGGCTTGTATGGGAAATGATTACTACCTTATGCAGTAGGACTGTGCAAACCAAGACTTATCAATTAAGGATAATATGGCAGTAAGTTATACATTTAAATTAGTTTTTCAATAAGATATGTATTTACATATTTTCCTTAAAGAAAAACAGTGAAACAGCTCTCTACTGACTAAAAGAAAAGAAACAAAGAAAATCAGTCACAATTGAATGCACACATACACACATAGAAACAGAACAGATAACATTGTAGAACAGTTGCTAGGTCTCTGTAGATTCATTAACATTTCATATCCAAGGAAACTAGCCATTCATTCCTTCTAAGACAGAAAGCATTTTCAAAGCAATATCCACATACAGGTAAATGACAAAGCAATCATTTTGAAAGAAGGTAAATTACAGTCAGATGGGCAGAGAAACAAGGAGGAAATATCAGACAGTCTCATCAGCAGAAAGAGGCAAAAAACAGCTAAATATACATCATATATTTGTTAAATATATGCATTATATATCTATGTATAATAAATCAATGCAAGAGGTGAATGAGAAGTAGGTTGTCATGTTCTCCAGCACAAGGATGATTTCCCTAAGAGGTACAATGAAATGAAGAAACTCCCCAAGAACATTACAACACAGTTATATGTCAATTTTCTTAACAGATTTTTGAGTGTTCTGTACACACGGCAGGAAGAACATTGTGGAAATATTTCAGTAAAGAGTTATAATCTAGGCCTTTGTCTTTTGGAGACAAGAAGTGGGAACAAGACCATGAGTTAGTCTCATATCAAGACCACACATCTATTTTCTTTGGAATAATTACATCACTAGGACCAGCAGAAGCTCATCTAATGACATGTGAAATTAAGTCAGGGGTCCTAGAATTTTTCAAGAAAACAACATTAACAAAATAGGAGTTTAAAATAATTGATGGGTATAGCACCCAAAGCATTAATTACATATAGAAAGGTTTTTTAAATAAAACCTTTAAAATTTCCAGATGCCTGAAAAGAAAATTCTTTTTTCCAAAAACATTTGACATGGGAGTTTAATATTATCATATGAAGAAGTACAGAAACTTCTCCATTTCTGGGGGACTTTTCATAGGGATAGGCCAACTCACCAATTCTAGGTTTCTTCGTGGTGGGGATATATTTCCTTATTGGTAAAAAAAAGCCTTGGGCAAGGACAACAAACACTGAAAAAAAAAATGTGTTCTCTGATCTGACCTTGAATTCCTGGAAACATGCAACTTCCTGCTAATTAATCCTAGCAAGGCCAGAGAATCAGGAAAGAGCAGCTCTTTTCTATGTGAGATTAAACCTCTCTCTACATATATTATAGGTGCACCATCAGAAGAGACTAGTCTAAGAGCTTATTATAAAGAGAGGAGAGTGACTGCACTGCCAATCTCTCCAACAAAAGCGCTACTGTGATTAAATCATGACACCATAAAGACCTGGATAAGTGTTATTGTATTACCACATGAGTTACTAGTTCCTGGACAGAATGCCCAAGACTCTGTTTCTGATTCATTTTTGTGAAACTACTTCCAATAGCAATGAACAAAGAAGAAAAATACAGAAACCAAAAGCAAGACACAGAACAATTCTTCAGGTACCAATGTACTTTATCAAGTTTTCACCTTATAAAAACAGAGGTGATATTTGGACACAAGACCAGAAAAGGTCATCTTCCCAACATATGTCCTCCTCACCACACTCATTCACACTTAAGCAAATACATTTCACCCAGGGTTCTTGGAAGCCAGCATTCCACATTTAGAAATAATTTCTTTGGCTTAAAGATTGGCTATTCTTACTTCTTCAAATGCAAGAGAGGAGCAAGTTAAACCTAGAAAAATGGTAACACAAAGACAGAGGTTTGAGAACCAATTTTTTATTTCATTTATTTCTTTGTTACTATTATTATTTTTTTGAGATAGAGTCTCACTCTGTTGCCCAGGCTGGAGTGCAGTGGCACAATCTTGGCCCACTGCAACCTCTGCCTCCCGGGTTCAAGCGATTCCCCTGCCTCAGCCTCCCAAGTAGCTGGGATTACAGGCATGCGCCACCATGCCCGGGTAATTTTTGTAGTTTTAGTATACACAGCGTTTCCTCATGTTGGCCGGGCTGGTCTTGAACGCCTGACCTTAGGTGATCCACTTGCCTCGGCCTCCCAAAATTCTGGGATTACAGTTGTGAGCCACCACTCCCAGCTGAGGATCAATTTTGAGATCACTGACTCCAGTTTTTCCAAGAACCACCCTGAAATGGACAGTGTTAATTCAACATAACTAAATATATATTATATCTATAAATGTATATATAATGTACATAAATTTTTATATATGCATTATATTTTATTATAATTATATATTATGATATAACTATAATATATAATTTTATATATTTAGTTACATATAAAATATATTTATATATGTATATAAATATATATATATACACACACACATACACACACACACACACACACATCTGTATTTTCTTTCTAGAAGAACTAAGGTAAAGTTGGGTTTGAAAATGGTAATAAGAGTGTGTGGCCAGAAAGAAGGAAGCAGCAAGTTAGTTGCCAATAAGACTGGCCAAGGCAAACTCTGACCCTGTCTACTTTCCAGCTTTTGTCTTTCCTCGATACTGCTTTGCCTAACAGACTCTTCTCTGGCATTAAAGACTCCGCTGTGAAGAAGGATGGTTTCTAGTTTAGAGACACAAAAAGATATGTTTCGTATTTAAGAAAGCATAAAGGCAGCATAACTCCATTCACCTATGTCAAAATTACTTGGATAAATAAGTATAGAAAACATTAGTTATTCTTCTTTATTATAGAAAATGGATAAAACTAAAACTCAACTTAATCTCTGTGTACAGATAGCGTAGCTCCCTGGGGAATTAATTATTTGATTTGTGCACACCTTATGATCACGCCTCTGAAAAGAACTCCCAGAGCAATCCTTTGTACAGGTTACTGTGATTCTGTTTTTCAGAGGCTAATGTGCTCTGTGAGGTTGTCAGAAAAGAAATAATAATCAGTTATTTCTTTGTTTAACTGGAGAGGCAGATGAATAAAGCATATAAGAAAGGTACAAGGAAAAGCAGCTTAAATATAAATACAAGCTAGTCCCATTTCTGACTTTGTGTCTACCTTTGACCAATGGTGAATGAATTTCCTTGTCTCTGTTTCTGCATTTTGAAGAAAGTAAATTGTATTCGTATTTTTTCTCAGAAATACTATGTTAAATGTATTAGTATATGTCCTTGATAAACAAAATGTAAAACTCAGAAGAAGAATAATGTTTATGGTACATGTATTTCTTCAAAGTAAGAAAGAACTATTCATTTCAATAATGCCACAATTGAAAATTGAGCCATAAACACCCTGAAGGGCCCCAAAGTTGAAAATAAGAATGAATAAGACTACCAACTTTTTAACTTTTTCAGAAAGATGAAGCTGCTTGCGTTCTTCGGGGAGCAAATGTTAGGCTTTTTTCCTATTTAAATTACCACAACATTGTCGCAATCTGATATTTGATTTATAACAACTAATCAAGAAATATTTACCTAACGCCCACAGCATATGAGGTATTACAGGGAACGAAAAGCTTATACACTGGATATTTAAGACCCCTATTGAGGGTAAGCCAAATTAGAAGTAACCGTTGTATAAATAATGTTCACATTTTAAAAGCACTTTATGATTTTCAAAATATGTTTCACATTGGTCACTTCATTTAACAGACATTAACTTATTTGAATTCTAAGAAGAGAGAGATCCAGAGGTGGAAGTGATTAAAAAAAAAAAAAATCTGTGAATTTAAGGCCAGGCACAGTGGCTCACACCTGTAATCCTAGCACTTTGGGAGGTCGAGGCAGGTGGATTGCCTAAGCTCAGGAGTTTGCGACCAGCCTGGGTAACATGGTGAAACCTCGTCTCTACCAAAATACAAAAAATCAGCCAGGTGTGGTAACGTGCACTTGTAAACCCAGCTACTTGGGAGGCTGAAGCACGAGATTTGCTTGAACTCGGGAGGCAGAGGTTGCAGTGAGCAGAGATTGTGCCACTTCACTTCAGCCTGGGTGACAGTGAGACTCTGTCTTAAAAAATAAAATAAAATAAAATAAAATTCTGTGAATTTAAACCTGAGCTGGCATTTGAAAGATGAGTTGGGCTTGAATAAGAAAGAGAAGAAGCCAATTATGACTGAAAATTGCTTTGTTCTTTAATTTTCATGAACACATAATTCACTAGTTCCTTAAGTACACAAATATATACTTTCTTATTATCCTCCTTAGGCTTAGTACTCCACCTAACAGTGACCTGGAGAGCACATACTGAATTAACCAATAGGGAGGATTTGTCCTTCTGTATCTATTTTCATCATTAATGGGACACTTTACAAAGTAGCTGGGGAGTTCAGAGTATAGCTCATGGCTATGGAATATAATTGAGCTCACAGACTCAGGGAGTCAATCCCTTCACTTAAGGTTCATTAGCCTGGGTTCCAAGGATCCCAGGGGTTGATTCCTTCCTTTTCTGAATCCCCATAGCACTCATCACCAGACAATGTCTGTAGGACAACTTTAGCACTTCAAATGAAATATTGTCTGTGAGATCTTTGCTTTTCAATTGATTCGTGTTATCTTTGTCTTACCTCCCAATTAATCTCCAGAGCTCCTTGCAGATAGGAACTATGTCATCCAGATTCTTTTTCTAGGCCACACAGCTTCTAGCCAATTACTTGACAAAGCATAGGTGCATAACCAATGTCTTCTTTGTGCCTCTGAGTTGCAAATGCAATTGCATATCTACGTCAGTGAAACGATGCTTCATGCCTGTATTTTAAAAACTGATGCCTGGACAGGTGAGTAATGCCAGGCAGACTATGCAAGCTCTTACGGTTTCTGATTATCAGATAAAAGTTGCTTAATTTGCTAATTGTGACATTCTAGATATGGAAAGTATAGTAAAAGCCAACTAGTGCAGAACCTTCATTTTTTACACGGGGAAACAGACTTAGAGAGGGAAAGTGCCTTGCCTAAGATCACAGCTAATATTGTGCAAGAATTTGTCGTGGGCTCAGCATATGGTAGGCAATTATTTCAATGAATAAAGCAGTACCAGATGTGGGTCACATGGTCCCCTGGCACTCCAGCTGAGAAGGCAACTTGGTGTTATTTCTAAGTCTTTGCAGGTGTGGAATACTGTGTACTCTTTTCCCTTTGCTGTATTGTTTCTGCCAAAATAACTGTATTTTGTATTTGTATTTCCACTTAAATATAAAAGCAGCTAAAAGATAATATGTACTGTCTCTCCCAACTTTGTATTTAAGTACTTTGATTACGTCTATGTATTTACATAGATTCCTTTTCAAAATGCTTACAAGGCAAGCACCAAAATAATAACAGATTATATCTGGCCAATGGAATTCTTGGTGACTTTAATCTGACTTTTTAAACATGTCAACATATCTCCAATATTGTCATGAATATATAAACAAACATTAATTTTATAGCTAGAAGATAAATCCAGTAAAAAAATTTTTTTAAAAAGAAAGACACTACTTCTACACCTGCCAAAAGCCTGCCGTTTTGCAAACTAGTCAAGTTTTCTAATGATATACAAATTAGCGCAATTTTGAAAATGTAAATATCAATTATTGTGTTACAAAAAAACAACTTTTAGGATGTGGGAAGCAGAGGTTCTGCTAACATAGAGTTTAACATTGAGCCTTAAAGAGGGGGAAAGGTCCAATTTGGGAAAAGACTCGTTCCTTAAATTTTACTCTAGTTTTTCTTTCTATTTCCCTCCATAGAGAATTTATAAACTCAGACTTTAAATTTCATTATTTGGACTTACAAAAAGCACATTCTGTTAAAATAAAATAAAATTAAATTAAATTAAAAAGCCCTATCTGCATGATAAGAATCCCCTCTGTTTCTGACCAAAGTCTCACAAAACTTCCTCCATTATGGGTTAAAGGAAATTTGTATTTCAAGGTACAAATGAGAATGACTTCAAAACCATGTGGGAGAATCCCAGATGCATTATATATATTAAGTGGGTGTGGTGATAAGCAAGATTAGGGGTTAAATAAAATGGTTGGTGGTCACCATGAGCCTCTTATTTTGTATTACTAAAATTCAACCTACCATTATTTGTAACATGAGTGTGAGGAAAGTAAATTGTGAATTGCAGACTATTTTGTAAACATATGAAACTTTAATAATTATAGATCCACTAGCTAGACTGAGAAACACTAAGTACTTCTAGAAAATATTGAGTGTTGTGAGAATTTGCTTACCTTAAGTAGTATTACTATTTGTATTTGGAGTCTTCTAAACTATCCGAAAGGATTTAAAAATTGGAGCTCTGTACTAATTAAATTGTTTATTTATCCTTTCTCCAGCAAAATAAAAGGTATGTTTCAGATCAATATATTTCAGAGCTATCAGAATTTTGAATTCTAAAACAGACAGATTTTTCCCATTATACATACAGTTTAACGACACTGAAAGTATAACGTACAAGCAAATTATATATTTATATACAAAATGCATATAGATATAGTTTTTTTGTTTTTGTTTGTTTGTTTTTTTGAACAGAGTCTCACTTTGTTGCCCAGGCTGGAGTGCAGTGGTGCCATCTCAGCTCACTGCAACCTCCACCTCCTGGGTTCAAGCAATTCTCCTGCCTCAGCCTACCAAGTAGCTGTGGCTACACCACACCTGGCTAATTGTTGTATTTTTAGTAGAGACGGGTTTTCACCACTTTGGCCAGGCTGATGGCGAACTCCTAAACTCAAATGATGCACCTGCCTTGGCCTCCCAAAGTGCTGGGATTACAGGTGTGAGCCACTATGCCCGGCCATATGGAGATAAAGATTTTTGAATCATTGTCTTTCAAACACTCATGCCATTTATGTGTATGTATGCAATTATATGTACAACTGCATACTTACAATGATATAACATATATGAAAACAATTCAGAATATGAAAAAGCATTACTCATAACTAATATAATAAAGTAGTGTGAAAACTACTGGACAATATTGATACAAAACACAAAAATACAGTATTTCACACTAGCTTTTAGGCTACCTGATTGAAATGACCTTTTAAAACTCTTGTGGAATCCGATAATTGAACTTAGCTACCAATAATGGAAAGTATTATGATTTAAAGAGGACAGAATGTTGTACTTTGTCTACAAGAAAAAATATATTTTCTGTCTACAGAGGAGTATAATTAAGATTTAGTAGAGGAAAAACTAGTGATAATTGTCACATTCCTCACTTTCACTCTCAACATCCAAATAATCACTCACAATGGTCATTTTTTAAATTGGTGCAGTGCAACTAAAAGCTATTTTAGGAGTGGTTATTTCCATAACATTCTATTCTATTTTCTTCAGTCTTACTGAAAATGGTGCTTTCTGTCTAAACCATCAAGGTGTTAAAACATATTACGACAAGTTGAAACCCAATGAGAGCAAGTGACACATTTTAACAAGGTTTTATAGGTCACTGTCTTGCAAAAACATAACTCAAAGTACATTTATGGGCACACAGGAAAATTTTAACAATTGAGAAACCTATTCATAAATATTGTACTTATTTTAAATTAATTTATTAGATTATATACATGACTGGCATTGCTAAAAAAATGTAAACTTGCCTATTTTGGTGAATCATAGTATAATAATGGTACTTTCTTTTTCCTTCATAAACAAAATTTTTTAAAAAGACAAGAGAAAAAAAAAATCAAATAAAACTAAGAAACAACCAATCTATGAAGAAGTACTTCCCATGGACCACACTGAAACTTGGACCTAGGTAAAGGACAACGCACTAGTTCAAAAGCCACCCTAGAGGCAATGGACTATGCAGTCTGAGTTCCTCCAAGAGGAGTCACACAATCCCAAGGATAGACTTAATATTTACATACAGAACTCAAAGTGCTTGGAATTGGGGAAAGGGGTGTGAGGACAAATTGCAGGAGGGTCCCTGACCTTGGGGAACAGATCTGACTCAGGGAACACACAGGCTGGCTGTTTAGCATGAAACAGATGATAATTTAGCAATGTGGTGGAGAAAACGTAGAAAACCAGAAGTTCTGTAACTCTCCATTTTGGTCAACCAAAGAGAAGTACATTCTGTCACCACAGGTAAGACCTGTGACATCAGTTCACTGTAGACCTGCCATCTGCAAGTGGAGACAGCCACAGGAATAGGTGTTTTGATAAGGGTAGAGAAAGAGACAGTAGGAGAAATGTAGCTGACAGCTTCTTTAGTTTACCACTACTATATTAGCATTCAATAAAACGTAATACTGAAAACAACAGCTCTCATTGAACAATTGGAGGTAGGAAAAAATAATAAATCAACGTGACAAAAAGTGGCAAATAGAAAATAAATACCAAAAATTTTTCCAAGATTTATCTAGAAAATATGGAGATTCTAGTTTAAATGAAGTCAAAAGAAAACACAGATTCTCTGAAACAAGAGTCTGAAGAAGAGATGAAGAAAGTAAAAGTAGACTAAAAGCAGGAGAAAATGGAAGAGTAAATAAAACTATGGCATAAATAAAATCCACTTCAACAGTTAATTCTTTCTCTTTCAATAGAGGCTCAATAGATACAGCATAAAGTGATAATCTCCCCAAAAGGGAACTAAAATATACAAATTACAAGAAATAAAAGGAAGGATCATAAACTTTCCAGATTTAGAATAAAACTGCAAACACACACAGATTGCCACATACACACATTCTAAAAATGCATGCTACTTATTAAAAGAGAAATTTAAAAAGAAACACTTAATGAAAAAATGAACTTCTTCAATACATAAAGAATTTTTACAATCAATAAGATAAAACTCAAAAATTCAATTAAAAACTGGGCAAATCTGCACAGGAAGTTCATGAATTTAAGAAATTGAAGAAACATCTTAAAAAACATGTAAAAAATTTAAAAGAAGTGGCTCTAAACATACAAAAACATGTCCAACCACCTAGTACAGAAAGATCAATGAAAACAACATTGAGGTACCATTGGCAAATATCACAAAGATTGACAGAGAGCGTTGGGCAACTCTCAACACTGTTTAAAGGAAGGTAAGTTTGGATTCAAATACATTGGAGGAAAATTTGGCAATCTATCAAAATGTAAACTGTACAACATTTTCCCCCCAATAATTACATTTTTAGGACTTTATCATACAAATGAACTGAAACTTGTTTATATAAGTAGCCAGTTTAATTAGGCCAAGCCTGCATTAAAGTTAGTTCTCAAATGAGTTAGTTTAAACAGTTTCCATTTTCCACTTTCTTTTATTTCTCTGTGTCTTAACCCAAAACTCATGCAAAATTTTCCAGCATGATCTCTCCCCAAAATGTGGGTAGACGAAAGATATGGATGGTTTGTGTTTTCGAGTGCTATTGGTAAATCAGAAATTTTTTAACTTTAATGTGCAAATCTCATTTTTACAGTCCCTTGTTAAATTTAAGTTTGGTATAAATTGAAGGAGCTCACTATATTTAAAATAATAATAGAATTGAAAACCTGAGATAGGAAGGGCCTGATACATCTTAAGAAAAATATAGTCAAGTATAGCCTTAATATTTATGTATACAACCCAAAGTCCATGTTAATGCCACTTGGTATTACCATATAAAAGAGATTATTATTTATGCGGCCAAAAAACATATGACAAAAAGCTCACCATCTCTGCTTATTAGAGAAATGCAAATCAAAACCACAATGAGACACCATCTCATGCCAGTTAGAATGGCGATCATTAAAAAGTCAGGAACAACAGATGCTGGAGAGGATGTGGAAAAATAGGAAGGCTTTTATACTGTTTGTGGGAGTGTAAATTAGTTCAGCCATTGTGGAAGACAGTGTGGTAATTCCTCAAGGATCTAGAACTAGAAATACCATTTGGCCCAGCAATCCCATTACTGGGTATATACCCAAAGGATTAGAAATCATTCTACTATGAGGACACATGCACACTTATGTTTATTGTGGCACTATTCACAATAGCAAAGACTTGGCACCAACCAAAATATCCATCGATGATAGATTGGATAAAGAAGATGTGGCACATATACACCATGGAATACTATGCAGCCATAAAAAAAGATGAGTTCATGCCCTTTACAGGGACATGGATGAAGCTGGAAACCATCATTCTCAGCTAACATCATTCTCAGCTAACTAACACAGGAACAGAAAACCAAACACTTCATGTTCTCACTCTTAAGTGGGAAATGAACAATGAGAACACATGGACACAGGGAAGGGATCATCACCCACCACAGCCTGCCAGGGGTTGGGGGGCTAGGGGAAGGATAGCATTAGGAGAAGTACCTAATGTATGTGGGGCTTAAAACCTAGATGATGGGTTGATGGGTGTAGCAAACCACCATTGCACGTGTATACCTGCACATTCTGCACATGTATCCCAGAACTTAAAGTATAATTTAAAAAAAGAGATTATTGCGGAGACTGTAAAAGAAATAAAAGGAAGAAAAATAAACTAAAATCTGTAAAAATAGACATCACTTCAATATAAAATGTATCTGAAACTTTCTGAAGATATTGACTCCATTTTTCAATCTCTAAAATGAGCATAGGCTGGCTGCCAAAGTCCACAATGTAAATGTTAACAAATTATAGTCAAAAATGCCTTTCAACCACTTAAAAAAAAACCCACAAAAATGTAGTCAGTAGTCGATGTTGCCTAAATAGAGTCTCGAAGCCTACAATCTGTAGGCTGTAGAAGTGAACCAAGTCAAAATTTAAAAACAGGCTTCTGTGCAACAGATTTTCTCTGTATACTTAACTCACATTAGAAGTGTGGGATGTGTTACAAAATTGATGTCAGATAGCTTAGAAGACTTCATATGTTTTGAATGACAAGGTATTGACCATGGTTTCTGCAAAATAAACTGAGCAACATAAAAACAGATACTTTAAACACCAAGAATATCATCACTCCATTTGTTCTGTTCCTTTAGAGGTCCTGTGTAATTGGAAGTGAAGCTACTGGACTACAATGTTATCTTTTACAATGAACTACCAAATTTAGATGTCAGAGAGACAGCTGAAGAAAATTGCTTGAATGGAAAATAAATGAACAGCCACAGAGTAAACAAAGTCTACTTGCCCAAGCCTTGTGTTATTAACTAGAGGGATGATTACTGCAGCAAGAAGTGATAGCTTATAAAAATTATATGAAAATCAATACAGATTTGCAGATTGTAACTTCAACAAAGATTTGATTTGTCAAATATTAGTCTAACTTGCTTTATTCAGCGCATGCATTTCTAAAATTATTAAAGACAAATATTCACTATTGAAATGTAAATGCAATATTTTTTAGAACTCTTCTTTTTAAATATTTAAAGTTTCAGACAGAAAAAAAAAATCTATTCATGGGTAGTTGTCTTCCCTGACTGTAGTCCCAGAACATAATTGTTGCCCCTTGACTTTTATTCTAAGATTTGGGTTCCCCACACAAAATTTGTCTTTGTCTAACACAATAACACTTTATGATGCCAATTAATAATTATTAATTCATTGAGTCCCTTCTAATTCATTTACATTACCAATCAGTAGCTCATTTTGGTAGATTTCATTCCTTATGTTTAAGTAAATGTGGAAACTTTGTTCCAAATATAGCTCCTTCAAACTTAAAAGTGCCTAATCTTTGTCTCCTGGATTTTTGGCACCTAGTTATCAATATAACATATTAAACAAAGCAATGAATTGCTGTATAATTATAGTGTCAAAAGCCATGTTTGTTTAATGTGCCTGCATTCTGCCAAATAAATTAAATTGTTCAACCACTGTTTTTGATGACAATAATGATCATATTATTACCCATTCCTTCTTTGCAAAAAAAAAGCACATTCTGCAATTTTGCTGGTTAATTTAAATCAGAAACTAAACTGCAAAATGGAAATATTTAAAGGAAAGTGGGCTTTGTATTCAAGCAGTGCTTACTCAACAATAGAAAGGTGAGAAACTCAAGAACAACCACAACAACAAAAAAAGGCTTCTTGATGCTTCTTTTGATTCTAAGGGGGAGGTTTCTTTAGCTTCATTTTTTATATTTTTGCAGGGAATCCTTCACCTTACCAAAACCACACAGCTGTTAAAAAATAATAAAAAATAAAAATAAAAGCCTAACACTCACTGTGCTTGCTATCTCTTTGGATCAACAAAAAACGGAAAGTATGAGATGAACATGATACAAGTATGTTTATATAATGGGAAGAAATATTAAAAGGTAGAGTTTCTGCAAAAATGAAAATACCTCAAACAATTAAGTTTGTTGATTTAAAACAACGTTATAGTGTAGGGCTCGAGATAGGAATTCATTAGATATTTAAAATCCAGCAATTCTTAAGTTTGTGCTAGGATCAAGTTTTGCAACAGGAATACTTACCCTTGGATCTCAGAGGAGAAAGAAATACATTCTTTTCCATTAGAGACCTCAGCTATACGATAGTAACTTTTATTTAAAATTTTAAAAAGGAGAGTGACCAAGGTGTTATACTTATTGTCAAAGGCACTTTGCTTCCCTAGCGAACACTTGACAACATTGTAATCCTTCTCTAACAGACATGTTGCAAAGCTGCTTCCCATCTTGTAGTCCTATATGATTTCCTTGCATTTCCAGTTCTTTATTAAATCCCCTGTTTTAATGATCTTTAAGAGGGGAAAAGACCCTTCAATAGATAACTTCCTATTTATGCCAAATTTGAAAAAGTAGCCAAATAAAAATGGGCTATAAATGAGGTTTCTCTGGCCATTTTGATCTAATATAGTCTTACTTTAACCCCCCTGCTTTGACTAGGGCTCTCGTTTCACGTAAGCATCATGGACTTGATATTTACCTGTATGACAAACAGTTCTACAGAAGGATAGCCTTACTTTTTAATTAACACAGCTACACTATGGAATTAGAAATATTCATTCAGAATGTAAGAATGTTTTAAAAATATTATAACTCTCTCTGTATACATAAATGGAGTTTAAAACCACAAAAACAAAAACAACAACAACAAAAAAGCCTAACATTTGTATTTAGAAGATGCAAATAACTGAGGAGCCACAAAAGAACAGTCGCCTGTTAAAGAATCCTGTTAAGAATTCTGACTTTTTCTTTGCTTTAAATAAGTACATAAATAAACGTTAAAAAATGGAGTATAACACTCTCCTCTGCTGCTTGCTGGCTTTCCTAACAATGTGAGCAGTTGATATTGTGCAAAAAGGCCCCTCCTTCCTTCCTTCCTTCCTTCCTCCCCTCCCTCCCTTCCTTCCTTCCTCCTTCCTTCCCTCCCTCCCTTCCTTCCTTCCTCCTTCCTTCCCTCCCTCCCTTCCTTCCTTCCTTGCTCCTTCCTTCCCTCCCTCCCTTCCTTCCTCCTTCCTTCCCTCCCTCCCTTCCTTCCTTCCTCCTTCCTTCCCTCCCTCCCTTCCTTCCTTCCTCCTTCCTTCCCTCCCTCCCTTCCTTCCTTCCTTGCTCCTTCCTTCCCTCCCTCCCTTCCTTTTTTTCTTTCCTTTCTTTCTTTCTCTTTTTTTCTTTCTTTCTTTCTTTTTCTTTCTTTTCTTTCCTTCTCTCTGTCTCTCTTTCTTTCTTTTCTTCTCTCTCCCTCTTTCTCTTTCTTTCTTTCTTAGCCAGGAGATTATAAGGAGTCAGTGTCTAGGCCATCTTTGTTTTGATCACCAAGCTCAATAGTCAATCCACAGATGAACTATTTTAGAAAAATATTTTCATGTCAGTTTGTAGCTGGACTGCTTTGGTAGCACACCCATTAAAGCACAAACTCCTTTAAATTCACAGTGCTTTGTGTTTTTTTTTTACAATTCCCAAGGCATAAAAATTTCAGGATTGGAGCTGAAGGGTGCACCCATCCTTATTTTTCTGTCTTTGATGCACACTTCAAATTGCTTCACACCCTTCTATACAATCTACCATGATCAGAAATATGTATTTATCATACTATTAGGGGAAAAAAGAAACATACGTTCTGAGTGGCAATTAAGTTACCAGCACTGTTAAGGTCCTGATTATTTTATGTAATTTACCATATAACTCAAAACATCCAACAATATTGGTCAAAGACATTGACCATAGATAGTGCTTTCTTTTCTTTTCTTTTTCTTTCTTTCTTTTTTTTTTTTTTTTGAGATGAAGTCTCACTCTGTTACCCAGGCTGGAGGGCAGTGGTGGGATCTTGGCTCACCGCCTCCCAGGTTTAAGTGATCTTCCCACGTCAGCATCCCAAGTAGCTGGGATTACAGACACCACTCGCGACCACACCTGGCTTTTACATATATATATTTTTGTTTGTTTGTTTGTTTGTTTGTTTTAGTAGAGATGGGGTTTCACCATGTTGGCCAGGCTGGTGAACACCTGACTTCAAGTGCTCCACCCACCCTGGCCTCCCAAAGTGCTGGGATTATAGATGTGAGACACTGTGCCTGGCCATTGATCATAGATAGTGCCTTTAAAAACGTTATCTCAATATACCACTTCTAATCTGAGTGAAACCGTTTAAATTGGGTCCAAAGATTAATCAAGGGCCCCTGTATTTTGTTAATATAAACTCTCTATAGGGCTTTATATTTACAATTTGTTTTAAGCTGCTTACTAAAGCATGGTGGAACATATTTTACCTGGCTAAAATATATTCTACAAAAGCATCAAAACTGAAAGATGAAAATTAGGCCTTACTGAGAAAAGAACCCCTTTATGTACAAAACAGTCCAGGATAGGCTGGGATTCAATTATAGTATGGCAAAATATTGTGAACAGGCTGAGATAACCAACAGCTCAAAGACTTCTTGGGTTGATTCTAGTAAAAAATTATTTAAACTACAAAAGAACTTAATGATGTGTCACTGGCCTGACAAACCATTAAAATAATGTAGAAGTAGAGCTTTAATTACAAACAAGGCACCTCTTAAAATATTAATTCCCAAAATAAAAATGACATGCTTATCCAATTATATCACAATCCACTCATTTCCCCTTCCCACCAGGTTGAAGTTTCTCTTTTTATATTTTAAGGGTTAAAATATGGGTTTAAACATTTTGATATCTGTGGCAGCATTTGTCAGGGACTAGCCTATTTTCTGGGAATCACCCTTCAAATCACTGGCCTGTACAAAATACAAATAATGGTGTTAGTGTTACTACTTGTACCTTTTCCACCAAATGACCCACCAGTTGTTTATCAGCTGACACAGTTATCTATAAAACAGCCCTAAGATATTGGTCATCATCAAATTTATAATAATATCACTGTCAACATTTTATGTTAAAAAGGAAAATAGATCAATCTAAATAATAACAGCTTAAAAGTTACACAATGCATCACTATAATGTGTACCTTAATAATGATTAGAATTTCACATAACATGCTAGCAAAATACTTTTGACATGAGTAAAAAATGTTTAAAACTGAGTAAGAATGTCCTAAAATACCGTATGCATTTGGCCTCCTTTTTCACCGAAATTTAACTTTTTTGGTTGTCTGCCCCAAGATTATAATGACCATGACGATTATCCTAGTTTAGGTAATTTATTAATAAGGTAATGATTCATTAATTACAATTTTTACATGAATAGCATATCAAACAACTCTGATGAAGCTTTATAAGTAAATCAAACTGAAAATGTGCTCTGCGATTTTACTAAAGACAGCCACAAAGCTTTAAATAGTACTTGTTTATAGACCACTTTGAAAGAAAAAAATATTTGCTTCATATCTCTTGTTGACAAAATGCCAAGAATCATTTTCAAATTAGTAGCGATAAAATATTAAGTGATTCATAAATCATAATGGAAAACAGAAAAGTTGAAGTAAATATAGGCTTGAAAATATTGTTATCTCAGAGGGGTATAAAATAATTTCAAATGGCAGTAACACTAAGCCACTTACTTCAATTTTAAATGTGAATTTGTCTTGAAATTGTAGTTGAGGTTTCCCTCCAATTAAGAAAAAGCATTCCTTTTTTTTTTTTTTGAGACGGAGTCTTGCTCTGTCGCCCAGGCTGGAGTGCAGTGGCACAATCTCGGCTCACTGCAAGCTCCGCCTCCCGGGTTCACGCCATTCTCTTGCCTCAGCCTCTCCGAGTAGCTGGTAGCTGGGACTACAGGCGCCTGCCACCACGCCCGGCTAATTTTTTTTTTTGTATTTTTAGTAGAGACGGGGTTTCACCGTGGTCTTGATCTCCTGACCTCGTGATCTGCCCGCCTCGGCCTCCCAAAGGTGCTGGGATTACAAGCGTGAGCCACCGTGCCTGGCCAAAAAGCATTCTATCAAAAAGCTATGCAGGGGCTGCATAACAGATATATTAACACCTGTAATCCCAGCATTTTGGGAGGCCAAGGCGGACGGATCACGAGGTCAGAAGATCGAGACCATCCTGGCTAACACGGTAAACCCTTGTCTCTACTAAAATTACAAAGAATTAGCCAGGCGTGGTGGCGGGCCCCTGTAGTCCCAGCTACTCGGGAGGCTGAGGCATAAGAATGACGTGAACCCGGGAGGCCGAGCTTGCAGTGAGCCGAGATCGCACCACTGCACTCCAGCCTGGGCGAGAGAGTGAGAATCAGTCTCAAAAAAAAAAAAAAAGAAAAAAGAAAAGAAAAAGAAAAAGAAAAAACAGATATATTAGAAGGCAACTATTCACTTTAAAAATGCATTATTAACTTATGAAATGATTCTTAATAAGATTGCTTTAAATAAATGGGATTTCAAGTTGAAAATCTCCTGAGATTTTCTGAGGTTACCCCATATCAGAAGCACACCCCCATATAGCCATGTGGCATGGATCCTGATGAACCTCAGTCTTTGGAGTTTAACAGGCTGGGGTTGAAATCGCAGCTCTGTCACTTGTTGGCCAAATGCTGTATTTAATCTATTGGAACCTCAGCCTCCTCATCTGTAAAACAGGAGTAACAAAGGCCTACCTTAAAAACACTTTGAGGACAGCCTGAGACAACTATGGCACATGATAGGTAGTTAAGTGGTGATTACATTGGTTAACATTAAATCAGAGAAAATACTATGATTCAGGCTCTGACGGCGCTCTAATTGATAGCTTGGGATCTCCTTCCCAATATTCTCCCAAGTCCAAAGTGGACATAGGATGCTCCTATTGAGCCTTTCCTGAGGGAAGAATATGATTAATGAAAGAGAGGTTTTCTTGTTTTTGTTTGGTTTGGTTGTTGTTGTTTTGTTTGTTTGTTTCTGTTTTGAAGTACTAGAGATTTGTAATCTATTTTGAACAACGTTTCAAAAGGGTGAAAAAATATACATTTCAGGGACCATGTTAAATGGAGGCCAAGGAAAACTGTATTTTTATTATTTTTTATTAAAAAATCCATAATAGGCCGGGCACGGTGGCTCACGCCTGTCATCCCAGCACTTTGGGAGGCCGAGGAGGGCAGAGCACGAGGTCAGAAGATCAAGACCATCCTGGCTAACATGGTGAAACCCCGTCTCTACTAA